>NW_024412395.1:41105113-41284656 GCF_014898765.1 Herpailurus yagouaroundi
TTCCCAAACTGCTTTTAACAATGATACCATTCCTGGAACAAGCCCTCCAGGGTCCTTTAAGGACAGTATTTAATTTGGATAGTTAAGGTATGGTTAGTTGTTGCTTTTGTTTCATTATACAATCATTACTTTATAGTCACATGTTGTACATATTAAATAGCCAAGTTGTATTCTGACTTGTAAATATAACTATTTCAAGTAGTTAATCATAAAAAAACCTCATATATTTGCATGTTCTTTGTAAGCTTCATTCATGCTGGTTGTTGCACTGAACGATATATTACTATGGCATGTTAACAGTATACCAGTAACAGCACTTTATCTCATTTATATGAACACCTTTGAGGTGCTACTTAAATCCTGATGTATTATTCATTTGTAAAGATAAGGTACAGCAATGAGCCTTGGTTTAAAGGTATTTTTATATGAAAATGGTGTGCTATTGGAGGATGTTAAAATGCTAGTTTGAGAGAGGTAGGAGAATAGTTGTTTTATATGGTGGGATGTGAAATTTATTTTCTAGAATTGGGGAGAAGTAAGTTCTATATTTACAGAAAGTTTTAAAAATGAATTGTTGTAACAACGTTCCTCTGAGCATCATTATGGTTTTGTACGAACAGGAAATCTGGTGTCATTCTTCAACATTTGTGCCTGAGTGTGAACGGTGTACTTTGTACAGCTTTATCATTTTTCTAGGCTTTCCCTGAGTTCTGCTAGAAGTACTTTGGCTTATTTATTGTTTGTTGTTTTCTTTAATATTTGTGAAAGTCTTACTCTTGTTATGTAGTTTTGTTTCTGCACAACTACTGTACTTTTCCATATGGAATAAAGAGTATTAATAGAATTTGTTTTGTATTAAATGAAACAGTGGATAAGTAGAGACTATCCTGAGGACAATGCTTTGCCTTGGTTTAATCCTGGGGGATCTTGTTACCCTCAAGAAAAGCGTGAAAAGTCTATTTTTATAGTAATACTACCACATGCATATTAAATGTCATTGAATAATAATTTCAGAACAAGGGTGACAGCTCCAAGAGATCCCAGAATACTCAGTGGTTAACATGAATCTTTTTGCCTGAACTAGGAAGAGCATTCTGTAATTCTCTGTTCCAGAAATCTTGGTGTCTGTTTTGACAGGGAACAGGATCCCTTTAGTACTGTCAGTCACTCTCAAACACTTTGGTCAGACACCAAACTCTGTGTTGGTGATGAAAGTTCTTCACGTTTGTATCATCATTCAGTTAGTCTTTATACCCACATAGTTCTGTATCAGGGTAGGATAAATGAACATCAAACTGGGTTGTACTGGTATAAAACCCTAATATGCAATCTGGTACTGCTTCAGGTACTGTCTGGGTGTGGCTGTTACAGCAAGGCTGGGTATCTGCAGCCCTTCTTTAAAGCTAAATATTAAACTAGTTCAAAAGCAAAAACAAAAACAGGTGGGAGGAAAAGCATTATTGGCCCATAAGTGTTGAATGACTTTTGCTACGAAGCTGATGTGACTACGGGAATTTATTATAGACTGCGTTATGATTTTGACATAGTCTTAAAGATATTTGGTCCAGTTCCCCCAGAAAGAAGTGAAGTCTTCCTGGGAAGCTCTGGTCAGTCCTGAGAGCCAGTGAGCGCTGCTCCCACGAACATCTGAGTGAACAGTTGGGCCTGGGAGTGTAGCCGAGGGGCCTTGTGGTGTCCCTTCCTGTGGATGGGTTTGGATTTTGGTGTGGGAGCAGGGAGGAGGCGCTGTCTGGCTTTGGTTTGTGTACGTGACTAGAAGTACTTCACTTTAGTAAGTTACTGGCATCTTAGTTTTCAGCCACAGGAAACCATGATGGTGAAATGTAGAAAAGAAAATCACCTTTAACACATTTAAGAGATAACCAGTCTTTTATTGTGTTTTCTATCAATGACGTCAATAATTTTTAGTAATTTTTATGTAAAAAACTAGTGTGCCTCCTTTGGAAAATAAGTCTACCAAAACAAATATTTGGCCCATTAGTGGACTCTAGGAATTAAAATCTTTTGTTAAAATTAGGTTAACATACTTTCTCTATAGAATACAAAAGTACCTAATGCCTGTTACAACTTTTTTTTGGTCTTCACTCTAATGTAAGCAGCATGGGTGGTATGAAAAAGAAAATCCTCTTGTAGAATCACAGATTGTAAATCCCAGCTATGACACAAAGGAAATAAAATTCAGTAATACATTAGGATGACAGAAATTTTACAAAGCAGTTAAAAGATAATTGGGAGATTTTTGTGGTAGCTAAGCTTTCCACATCTGTAAACATGTAGCATATTAGCTGTAAATTTATAAAATATAGGAAAAGAATATATACATAATTACATCACTCTTCCCCCTCATTTCTGAGTTTTTGAATTTTAGAACAGCTAAAATGAGGGTTTTGGGGGCAAACACAGAATCTTGGTTCCTGCCTTGGTTCCAGTTGAGTTCTGACCAGCCTTCCCACTAATGGCTTTCATTCTGGGAAACAACTTACAAAAGGTATGTGAAGTCAATACCACCTCAGCTTTGTGAACTGGAAGTTTTCTTCTTGTGAACGCTTATCAGGATGTTGTATTAAATATCAACCTATTGTGTAAAAATGTATAGTTACCCTAGCTTAGGATATATGAGAACTTTAAGGATTCTGAACTTTAAAAGGAGGCCAATTTAGTACTTTATTTCAACAAAGTCAACTTGACATATTCATGATAATTGATTCCATCTAACTTGTACACAGGTTTGGACTGCAGGGAAAAATCACTGCCACCTTGCAAATTTAGAATGCAATAAAACTGCTCATTAAACATGTCCAGGTGATTTTCCCAGTTTAGTCATTTTGCTACAATCTAGTTATTTTGCTACAAATTCTCTCTAGAAGGATTCCAAAGAGTTATCAAATTAATGGCTATTAACTAGGATTTTAATGTTATATTCTAGATTATTCTGATGTTTGGTTTTAATGAGAATATGACCTACATCTAGCAAGAATCAATTTTGTGTATTGCAATTTTAAGTCAAAGTAAAACTTTATTTCTCCACAGATTAAGATATCTTTCACGTACAAAAAAGGCTTTTATAGTAGGAAAGGAGGTCAGATATGTTATTTTGTCCATATAATTCAAAGAATAAGTTTTTACAGGTAAGTAAATTCACTTTTCTCCTGTTTTGCTTTAATATCTGATTAGTATTTACCTTGAAATCATTCAAATGAGATCACTGAAAAATATATACAATATAAACTATTTTATTTTTGATGTGTCTCTAGCCATCGGCTAATGGCCATTTTCAGAGTCCTGTTTGGTGTAAGTACCACTGAAGGAAGAACAAGATTTGTCATGGGACTTGTACGTTTCTTTTTGCTGATCCAATTTTCCATTGCTTCCTTTTCATATGAATAGCCGTCTAAAAAAAAAAAAAACACAAATTATTTGCAATTTCGGGAGGCTGGGATTTATTAAAATGAGTTGGGTATACCAGCTCCACTGCCAAGGCCATCACTGTGATTTAAGTGGGAGTCTTGTATCACTACTCCTAAAATACTTCTGCCACAACACCCTAAATATTCCTTATAAGATGCATTGAGATTGTATAAATTACCTTGAATAGTGTCAATATTTTATGGATAATTTTGAACACAAAAAGTATTAAAGAAAAAAGGAGAGACCCTGTCCAAAATTCAGATATGGCAGAAAGGAAGAAAGGAAAAGAGCCAGGGAAAGGTGAGTGGTGGTGATGATAAATGGCTTCATTAGAGCTGTTAGCGACGTGTGAAAATTAATATGGCTAAAGAGAAGAGCCTTAGGAGTAACTCAGCAAAACCCTGACATACTGAAAACTCAGGGAACCAGATACCAAGAGATTATAAAACTCACCCCACTAAGGACTTGACAGTAAAGGGATTTGTGATTAAAAAACAAATTCCACTGGCTAATCCATGTGCTTAATACCGCATCTGTGCAAAATTCTTTATATGTATAGCAAAGGTAAAGTTTTGTTTTTATATATGTATATACTTTTAGCTCTTTCACAAAATCTTCCTTCCTAATTACATTTACACATTTATTTGCTTTAATTTATGATGCGTACAACAGTTTCAAACTAACAGTGCCAATATATTGCTAACATAAGACTGAAGGAAATTGCGGATTTCTTTCTGGCTCTTTGTGTCACCAAAAATAGATCCGGGAGGGCTTCTAACTGAAATACTGTGAAAATCACTGGGGTAAAAAAAAATTCTTCCATTTCATTATGTCACCACTTTGACATACAACTATGTTCATTTGCTTCCCTCTTTATCTTCTCACTTTTTAGATTGGTTTGTCTTTCATGATTTATCTCTGTAAAACACTTAAGTGAATTCCAAGTAAAAACTATAGAAGAAGGTGCATTCGGAGGAGTCTAATCAGTCTCTGTTCAACACCTGTTCCCTGCCTTCCCATACAGGCAACTATGTACACTTCTGTTTATCCTTTTGTTTTTTGAAAATATAAGCAACTGTATGTGTACACACAATACAAACATTCTTACATGAGAGCTAGCCTACTGTGCACTACTTTGTACCTGCATCGTTTTCACTTAACTGTAATTTGTTTTATTCCTCCCCTCCCCCCACAATAGTCCACTGTATGGATGGACTGTATGGAGGCATTGATGGGCATCTCGGTTGTTTCCAACCTTTGCCTTGTACAAATAGTGCTGCGATGGACAGTCTTGTTTTTGGAGAGATTCCAGAAGTAGGACTGCTGCATTACAGGGTATACATAATTTTGCTAGATATTCACTAGATAAGAGTATATATAATTTCGCTAGCAACATTAATAAGAATGCTTCCCCCCCCCCCCCCCAAGAGCTTCATCAAAAGAATATGTTGTCAAATCGGATTTTTACCAGTCTCTCACGAACACTGCTATAGGATGTCAGGTAGCTTTATTTTGAGGGAGCTAGAATTTTTTTTTTTTTTTTTTTTTACATTTAAGAGCCATTTGCTTTTCTTTGTCCTGTGAACTGTTAATATTTTTGGTTTTGGCCCATTTTTCCATCGAGTTGACCTTGACTTAGGAGGATTTTTTCCTTTTTAAACATTAAGATATAATTGACATATTAGTTTCAGATGCACAACAATTCTTCACTATATTGTGCAAGGATCACTATAGGTCTCATAAACATCCATCATGCTGTACAATTTTTTCCTTTTTCTTGTGATGGGAGACTTTTAAGATTTCTGTTATGGTTAAAGGGGAGAGGAAGGTACAGGCTTCCAGTTAAGGAATGAATAAGTCATGGGGATGAAAGGTACAGCACAGGGAATATAGTATATATTATATATGGTATAGCATTCATTATGCTCTACTTATCACAAATGTATATAATATATATACTATACGTTTTGTAATAGTATATACATTATATAATATATATGTAATACATATTATATATACATTATATTTAATATATATTATATACATTTGTGGTAAGCAGAGCATAATGAATGCATACAGTTGTTGCAATCACTATGCCTCACAAACTGTGTCAGGTAGACTTCAATTTTTAAAAATCTTAGCAAGTTTCTAATATACAATAATTATTAACTATAGTCACCATGCTGTACATTATATCCCTAGGACTGCTCATGTTATAACTGGAAGTTTGTGTCTTTTGACTACCTTCACATTTCAGTGGTTGTCAGAGATGGGGGGTAGGGGGCCAATTTGTTCTCCATATCCATGAATTCAGTGTTTTGTCTTAGATTCTACATGTAAGTGAGATCAATGGGTCTCTTTCTCTGACTTATTTTACTTAGCACAATGCCCTCAAAGGTCTATCCATGATGGCACAAATGTCAGGATTCTTTTTTTTTTTTAATGGCTGAGTTACATTCCATTGTGTACATATATATTTTCTTCATATATTCATCCACTGGTGGACACTTGGGTTATTATGTCTTAGCTATTCTAAATATTGGCAATGAATGTGGAGGTACAGACATCTTTTCAAGTTAGTGACTTGCTTCCTTTGAAAAAATACCCAGAAGGGGATTGCTGGATCATAAGGTAGTTCTATTTTTAATTTTGGGGGGGGGGGGAATCTCCATATTCTTCATAGTGATTGCACCAATTTACATTCCAACAAAACAGTGCATAAGAGTTCCCTTTTCTCCACATCCTCACCAACACTATATTTTTTATTTTTATATATTTTATTTATTTTTTTTATTCTGCCTCCCTTGAGAGAATGTGGACCCATAGTTACTGTATTCTCTATCCCTTGGTCTCTTTTTGGTGTTTTTATTTATTTATTCATTTATTTATTTAAATATGAAATTTATTGTCAAGTTGGTTTCCAGTGCTCATCCCAACAGGTGCCCTCCTCAATGCCCATCACCCAATTTTCCCTCCCACCCCCCATCAACCCTCAGTTTATTCTCAGTTTTTAAGAGTCTCTTATGGTTTGCCCCCCCCCCCCCCCTTTTTTTTTTTTTTTTTTTTTTTTTTGCCTTCCCCACCCCCATGGTGTTCTGTTAAGTTTCTCAGGATCCACATAAGAGTAAAAACATATGGTATCTGTCTTTCTCTGTATGACTTATTTCACTTAGTATAATACTCTCCAGTTCCATCCACGTTGCTACAAAAGGCCGTATTTCATTCTTTCTCATTGCCAAGTAGTATTCCATTGTGTATCTAAACCATAATTTCTTTATCCATTCTTCAGTTGATGGACATTTAGGCTCTTTCCATAATTTGGCTATTGTTCAAAGTGCTGCTATAAACATTGGGGTACAAATGCCCCTATGCATCGTCTCCTGTATCCCTTGGGTAAATTCCTAGCAGTGCTATTGCTGGGTCATAGGGTAGATCTATTTTTAATTTTTTGAGGAACCTCCACACTTTTCCAGAGTGGCTGCACCAGTTTGCATTCCCACCAACAATGCAAGAGGGTTCCCGTCTCTCCACATCCTCTCCAGCATCTATAGTCTCCTGATTTGTTCATTTTAGCCACTCTGACTGGCATGAGGTGATAGCTCAGTGTGGTTTTGATTTGTATTTCCCTGATGTGGAGTGACGTTAAGCATCTTTTCATGTTCCTGTTGGCCATCCGGATGTCTTCTTTAGAGAAGTGTCTGTTCACGTTTTCTGCCCATTTCTTCACTGGATTATTTGTTTTTTGGGTGTAGAGTTTGGTGAGTTCTTACAGATTTTGGGTACTAAACCCTTGGTCTGATACATCATTTGCAAATATCTTTTCCCATTCCGCCGGTTGTCTTTTAGTTTTGTCGACTGTTTCCTTTGTAATGCAGAAGCTTTTTATCTTCATGAGGTCCCAATAGTTCATTTTTGCTTTTAATTCCCTTGCCTTTGGAGATGTGTCAAGTAAGAAATAGCTGCGGCTGAGGTCAGAGGTTTTTTCCTGCTTTCTCTTCTAGGGTTTTGATGGTTTCCTGTCTCATATTCAGGTCCTTCATCCATTTTGAGTTTATTTTTGTGAATGGTGTAAGAAAGTGGTCTAATTTCATTCTTCTGCATGTTGCTGTCCAGTTCTCCCAGCACCATTTGTTAAAGAGACTGTCTTTTTTCCATTGGATATTCTTTCCTGCTTTGTCAAAGATTAGTTGGCCACACTTCTGTGGGTCCAATTCTGGAGTCTATTCCTATTCCATTGGTCTATGTGTCTATTTTTGTGCCAATACCATGCTGTCTTGATGATTACAGCTTTGTAGTAGAGGCTGAAGTCTGGGATTGTGGTGCCTCCCACTTTGGTCGTCTTCAATATTACTCGGGAAGCATCACAATCCCAGACTTTTTTTTTTTTTTTAAATAAGCATTTCTAACAGGTGTGAGGTGACTGCTTATTGTGGTTTTGTAATTCCCTGATGATTAGTAATGTTGAGCACCTTTTCATGTACTTGCTGACCCTCTGTAGGTCATCTTCGGAAAAATGTACATTTAGATCCTCTGCTCATCTTTTATTCATTTTTTGCTATTGAGTTATAGGAGTTCTTTATATATTTTGGATATTAATCTTTATCAGATATGTGATTTGTAAGTATTTTCCCCCATTTTGTAGGCTGCCTTTTCACTTTGCTGATGGTTTCTTTTGCTGTGCAGAAGCTTTTCAGTTTGATGTAGTCCCACTTATTTTTGCTTTTGTTCCCTTTGCTTTCAGTGTGGAATCAAAAAAAAAAAAAAAAAAAAATCATTGCCAAGCCAGATATCAAGGAGCTTACCACCTATGTTTCTTCTGGGAGTTTTTTGGCTTCATGTCTTACACGTTCTTTAATCCATTTGGAGTTGATTTTGTATATGGTATAAGGTCCCATTTCATTCTATTTGCACACGGCTCATGTTTTCCTAGCACCAATTATTGAAGAAACCATCCTTTCCCCATTGTATATTCCTGGCTCCTTAGTTGTAGATTAATGATCATATATGTGTGGGTTTATTTCTGGGCTCTCTATTCTGTTATAGGTCTGTTTTTATGCCAACACCATACTGTTTTGATGCTATATACAGCTTTGTAATATAGTCTGAAATCAGGAAATGTGATGCCTTCAGCTTTTTCATTAAGATTTCTTTGGCTATTCAAGGTCTTCTGTGCTTCCACACAAATTTTAGGATTGTTTGCTTTATTTTTGTGAAAAATGCCATTGGAATTTTGTTAGAGATTACACTGAATCTATAGATTGCTTTGGGTAGTATAGACATTTTAACAATATTCTTTCAATCCATGTCTTTCCATTTCTTCATGTATTCTTCACTTTCTTTTCTCAATATATTATAATTTTCAGTCTATAGGTTTTTTACCTCCTTGGTTAAATTTATTCCTAGGTATCTTTTTTATTCAGTTGTAAATGGGAGTATTAATTTCTGACAGCTTGTTACTAGTGTACAGAAATGCAACAAATTTCTGTGTATTAATTTTGTATCCTAATACTTTAATTTGTTGATTAGTTCTAACAGTGTTTTTGTGGAGTCTTTACACTTTTCCATGTATAAAAACATGTCATCTGCAGAGATCATTTTACTTCTTCCTTTCCAATTTGGATGTCTTTTCTTTGTGCTTTGCTTCACCTAACTGCTCTAGCTAGGACTTCCAGTACTATGTTGAATAAAAGTAATGAGACTAGGCTCTCTTATTCCCAATCTTAGTGGAAAAGATTTCAACTTTTCACTGCTGACACTGATACTAGCTGTGGGCTTGTCCTATATGGCCTTTATTATGTTGAAGTACATTCCCTCTATACATACCCATTTTGTTGAGTGCTTTTATCATAAATGAATGTTGGATTTTGTCAAAGGCTTTTTCTGCATCGAGATAGGATTTTTTACTCTTCATTTTTGTCAATGTGATATATGATGGTGATTTACAGAGGTTGAACCATTCTTGCATCCTTGGAATAAGTCCCACTTGATCATGGTGTGTAACCCTTTTAATGTATTGAATTTGATTTGCTAAAATTGAGGAATTTTACATCTATGTTCATCAGGGATATTGGTCTGTAATTTTCTTGTAATGTCCTTGTCTGGTTTTGCTATCGGGGTAATGCTGCCCTTATAAAATGAGTTTGGAAGTGCTCCCTCCTTTTCTAGTTTTTGGAAGTTTGAGAAGGATTGGTATTCCATGAATATTTTTTGTACCTTTGGAATATTGGCACTTCATCAGTTTTTCAGAGATTCCTCTTGGATTTTGAGTCCAGGTTAGGAAATGTCTCTATTTCCAGATTATCAAGGAATTTATCTGCATTTTCTTCTGGGACTTGTTTATCTCTAATCCATTTGAAATTTACATGTACAGTATGAGATGAAGCCAGTTTTACCCTTTTCCATATGGTTATTATGTTGTAAGAATACCACTTGTTAAAAGTATTTATTACCACTGACTTAACATATGCCATTTTTATCATTCACTAAAATGATTTCCAAATGCACTTGTATCAATTCCTCGATTAAAAAAAAAAGTATTTCCATTCTGTTTATTCATGTGCCAATCTCGTACTGTGTTATATAGAGGCTTAAAACATTTTTTAATATTTGATAGGACTAAGCGATACTGTTTTATTTTCTAGGTTATTTGTTGTGTGGTCCTTCCAATGGAATCTATCATCATCATCTGTATCACTAGGAAAAAAATCTAATAGTGGCATCTTGCTGACATTGTATCTTCAAATTAGTGGGGTATGCTTTCCATTTGTTCCAAGTTTACTTTGTAGGGATGTGTTATAGTCTTCTTCATGTTGATCTGGTACATTGTCCTCTGTTATTTTTTTTTTATTGAAATTGACACACAATGTTACATTAGTCTCAGCTGTACAACATACTGATTTGATAAGTCTGTATATTGTGCTATGCTCACAAGTGTAGCTACCATTGGTCATCATACAATGGTATTACAATACTCTTGGCTATATTCCCTATACCGTACCTTATATCCCCCTGACTTATTCCAGAAGTGGAAGCCTGTATCCCTGTTCCCCTTCACCAATTTTGCCCATTCCCCTACCCCCCTCCATTCTGGCAATCATGAGTTTATTCCCTGTATTTATGGATCTGTTTCTGCTTTTTATTATTTCTTTTTAGATTCCACATACAACTGAAATCATATGATACTTGTCTTTCTTTGTCTGACTTCACTTAGCATAATATCCTCTCAGTCCCATGTTGTGGCAATGTTATGCCTTTTAACTGCTTTTTGTTTACATATATTTACACACAAGTGAAAGGCTATTGATTCCTCTTTGATTTAACTTGGTAAATGCTGATTAGACTTATTAAGCTATTGTCGCTAAGCTCCAAATTCATGCACAATACTGGGGATTCCGCATGCTGGAGCCAGGATAATGCAAACCACATTTCTGCTTTTGTCAGTTGACTCCTTGTTAGATCTTGCAATAGGAATCTTCTAGAGGAAGACAAAAACAGAGTGAAATCTCCTATCAGTGTTGTGCCTGGCCATGGCCCTTCATCTGGCAGGGGTAGTTGGTTATACTCTCCAGAGTTTTTTGCTTGCTTCTTTGTAGGTGTATGCCCAAATTTGTCCTATCCTACCCCTTTAGAGGCACCAGTTGGGTAGTACCCCTTCTTTAAAGGCCTGAACTCTGGTTCTGAGAGACCTATGTGAGGTTCTGATAACCTCAACTTGCTTGTGTTCCCCAGAGTCCTAGAGATGGTACATGCTTTCTGTAGATACTGTTACTGCCTTTTTGAGATATAATTTACACACCACAAAATCCACCCTTTTTTAGTATACAATTTAATGGTTCTTGGTGGTGATGATTGCTTAACTTTGAATTACACTAACTTCGGAACATTTTCATCACTCAGAAAAATCCTGTACCCCTTAGCATTCACTCTCCCCTCTCTTGGCAACCACTCATCTACTTTCTGTCTCTGTAGATTTGCCTATTTTGGACATTTCCTATAAATAGGATCATACAATATGTAGTCTTTGGTTTCTGGCTTCTTTCACTTAGCATGTTTCCAAGGTTCATCCATGTAGCATGTAGAAGTATTTGTCCTTCTAGCTGATCAGTATTCCATTGTATGGGCATATCACATTTTATTCATTTATTCAGTGATGGGACATTTGGGTTATTTCCATGTTTTGGCTGTATCAATGTTTTGGCATATCAATAAGGCTGTGAGTATTCACGTAAACTTTGTGTATGAATGTTTTCAATTCTCTCAGATGTAGATCTACAATTGCTAGACATGGTGACTGTGTTTAGCTTTTTGAGGAAGTGCCGGTTTTCAACAACAGCTGTACCATTTTACATTTCCATCAGCAATATTTCTGCACATGCTTCCAACAGATGTTAGGTTCTAGTTTTTGCCATAGGTGTCAAGTGGTATCTAAATGTGGTTTTGATTTTCATTTCCATGATGATATTGGACATCTAATACTTATTGACCGCTTGTAGATCTCTTATGAAGAAAGGTCTATTCAAATCCTTTGCCTATTTTTTAATTGGATTATTTGTCTTACTGTTGAATTGTAGGACTAGTTTGACAGGAAAACGTATTCAATTTTTATTTATAAAAATCTGAGTATAATGGGGGTACCTGGGTGGCTCAGCTGTTTAAGCATCTGACTCTTGGTCTCCACTCAGGTCTTTATCTCAGGGTTGTGAGTTCAAGCCCTGTGTTAGGCTCCATGCTGGGCATGAAGCCGACTTAAAAACAAAACCAAAAAAAAATTGAGTATAATGAACCTCAATCTTATGTAGTACCATCACGCTGGCCTATTACTGATAAATGATGTGCATGTTAATATTATTACTATGTGGAACATTATGAGTTCATTAACAGCTAATTCATGTGTCACGAGGCTACATAAATCTGATAATAGAATGTTTTTGACCTTCCAGATGAAAGAGGCCCACTTTTGTTATTAATTTCTTAGTTATGTTCCATTGTGGAGAGATAATGCTGTTTGTGTTACTTCTGGTAGTGATAGTGTTCGGTGCTTAAATATGGCTAATATTTATGAATGTCCCATATCTGTTTTAAAAAGTGTACTTTCTATTTTGAACATTCAGGGTTTGATACACAGATCTATTTTCAACTGAGAGATACGATCAAGCCTATTACTGTGCTTTTTCCGCACACTGTAGTTTCTACTTTAAGAAAGTTGTTGCTGTTTGAGACTGCATAATGGTTATCTTCACTGAGAGCTTTGATCTTCAATATCACATGGTATCTTTTTGTGTCTTAAAAATTTGTTTTTTGGTCTGAGGTCTATGTTTGCAGACAAGTATGTAACCCTTCTTTACTTTTACTTGCAACTGTGTCATTTTTGCCTATCCTTTTATTTCTACCCTCTCTGAATCCTTGCTTTTAGGTTGGATTATGCTTTGTTAGCTAATGTCAAATCTTTTTTCTCTTTAGGGAGGAATTAAATCCACTGGTAGAATTACTGAGCAATAAATTGGTAATACTTATCATTCTTTTTATATATCACATAAATAAACTTTCACTATAGGAGCTAGTTTCACCAATTTTAATGCTTAGGGAGGTTTGTATTTTTTGGTTACCTTTACACTAATCTTTTTTTTTTTTTTAATGTTTATTTATTTTTGAGAGAGAGAGAGAACTCATGCACAGGCCAGGGAGGGACAGAGAAAGTGGGAGACATAGAATCCAAAGCAGGCTCTGAGCTGTCAGCACAGAACCCCCCCTGTGGGGCTTAAACCCATGGACTGTGAGATCATGACCTGAGACGAAGTCAGACAGTCAACCGACTGAGCCATCCAGGTACCCCTACACTAATATCTTTTAAAAAGAGACCAAGAATACTATTAGCATCCACTGGTTCTTTATAGTAAGTAGTACTCAAAACTTCAAATACGTTTTCCATCAGTTAATAATCAGTGAGCATATTCAATTTTTCATATTCTCTACTCTCCACTTTTAATATATATTTTATCTGCACTGTTAGAAAATGTTATCACATGGTGTTTTGTCACCTTTAATTGAATTTTCTTAGGTGAATAATTTTTCCTTGCCTGCTTGGGTGGTAGTAGTGTGTAACATGTCAAATCATTCAGTCTATGGAGGTACAGGCTTCCTACTGTAACTAAGTCAGTTACACTGGCCATAGTTTACCCTAAAGTTCAATATCAGCTTTTCATGGTTATTCTAATGAATCACTATTTTATAATACCAAGAGTTTTCTACTGGTAACAAATACTTGATAAATAGGAAAATCAGGAATTTGGGTTGGATCTATAGCATTGCTAATAAGGTTTCAGACTGTTCTGAAGGTCATTCCAGAGCACAGGGATTATTAGAGCTACAAAGCAAAGGCTACATCCCCACCCACACATATACATAGAGCCTTTCATGCATAAATGAAAAGTCACTGAAGCACTATTATAACTAAAAACATTTGCAGCTTATAATTTGTATTAATGACACTCCTGGTTTCTTTGAAAAATTCATGCATGAAGTTTACTACAATTAGAGTTAGCTTATTTGAAATCAGACATGTTGCCAGGGGGACAAATGATTAATATTTAAAAGAATATATGTACATATTCAGTATTAACTAAGTTTGCTTATTTTTACTACTTTTTAAAACTGACTTAAATTTTAAAACCTTCAATAAAATATTTTTTGTCCAAATGGTACCATTTGACTTTTGCTATAAATTAGGATATCAAGTTGACAAATCAAGAACTGTACCAGCTAGTTCTAAGAGGTAAGCAATATTTAATAAGTTCCACTCACAAAACTTTATTTAATAATTTAATATACTCAGATGAAGAGGCTCTGGTAAAATACCAAAGTAACAATACCTTTTTAAGATTTGTTTCTTAGACTTCTATTTCTGGTAACAAAGCAGATTAAGTGAGCCCTTATATTTCTTGCTACATTATACTTAGAAATGTGACAAAAAGGAACCATCTTTTTACATGTATAGCTGACTTCCAAGTTCAAGTGAAAAATATTAGCTAACTGGCCTGGGCTTTGAATTTATATTGTCTTTGTCCAAGAAAAGAGCTTGCTCTGTCCCCTGTTGCTCTCCAACACCTCTCTGGAGCTAAATGCCCTCTTCCTGCCCTGAAATTCTGCAGGTAATACTTGACTGAATACTCAGACAACAAAGAACAGAATTAGGATCCCACAAACATCAGAAAGTGAAAACAGATACAAGCTCTGAATATTTCTAAGGAATGAACCTAAGAAACAATATCTTCTGAAGTATTTAATACTCACACAGCTAATTGTGTATAATTACTGTTCAAAAGCATTGTCAGGAATACCTGACTAGTGTAATGTTTTCATTTCTACTACCCACTCCACCCCCAAGTTAAGTTTGATTTTAGGTTCCTGTAATTCTAATAATAATGTCAATTAGATTTTCTTTTGTTTAATACGATGATTCTAAAATTCATCAGGAGGTCTGAATGGGCAAAAATTGGGCAAGCCAATTTTTAAAAAGAATGAAAGATGAGCATAATTAAAGTATGGCAGTACATATCAATATTAAGTTTTTTTTTTTTAATTTTTTTTCAACGTTTTTTATTTATTTTTGGGACAGAGAGAGAGCATGAACGGGGGAGGGGCAGAGAGAGAGGGAGACACAGAATCGGAAACAGGCTCCAGGCTCCGAGCCATCAGCCCAGAGCCTGACGCGGGGCTCGAACTCACGGACCGCGAGATCGTGACCTGGCTGAAGTCGGACGCTTAACTGACTGCTCCACCCAGGCGCCCCTAAGATTTTTATCCAATAGTTACATTTAAATAAGTGTACCTGTATATACTACATGACTAAGGATTTTTTCTACAGAATTACTTGGAAAACTATGGCACAGTCATGCCATGAAATACATCCTGTAGTTGAGAATGAGGTAGTTCTGAATATACGAATATGAAATACTCTCTGATATATTAAGTAAATGAAAGCAATTTTTTAAAAGATTGTATCATATTGCTTTGTCACAGCATGAAATTATAAATAGAAAAATATCTGGATGGATGTATCAAAGCCTCCACATTTTCAAAATATATATTTCTCTATTGCTTGTTTTTCACCAATCACATGCTGCTTTAAAAAAATTTTTTTTTAACATTTATTTATTTTTGAGACAGAGCATGAACGGGGGAGGGGCAGAGAGTGAGGGAGACACAGAATCGGAAGCAGGCTCCGAGCCATCAGCCCAGAGCCTGATGCGGGGCTCGAACTCAACGGACCGCGAGATCGTGACCTGAGCCAAAGTCGGACATTTAACCGACTGAGCCACCCAGGTGCCCCTGCATGCTGCTTTTTAAAAATACTTTGTAAGAATGCTTCTGAGGCAGTTAGTTTAACAGATAAGGTATAGAGGCCTTCTGAAACATCAAGGGAAAAACACCAAAAAGGATGTGATTAATTCAGAAAAATTCAGGAAAGAAGGGGGGAAACGAGCTAGAAGAAAGCAGAATCAAGTGGAAATATGTTGGCAGGAATTAGCCCAAATTTATCAATCACAATATAAAGCCATCAGTTCAATTCCACTAAAGATGAAGACTGAGATTTTAATTCAACTTCAACTATATGTATGTTTTTGTATGTTTTCCACAGGGAACACCTCTAAAAGTAACACAGGAAGACTAAAAATAAATGAATGGCAACTCTCCCTGCATAATGCTAATTGAAAAAACCTAATCCCCAAATGTTATTTACTATATGATTCCATTCTTAAGGTACTTTTGAAATGACAAAGTTTAGAAATGGAGAATAGAGGGGCGCCTGGTTGGCTCAGTCAGTTAAGTGTCCAACTTCAGCTCAGGTCATGATCTCATGGTTCGTGGGTTCAAGCCCCATGTCGGGCTCTGTGCTGACAGCTCAGAGCCTGGAGCCTGCTTCAGATTCTGCGTTTCCCTCTCTGTCTCTCTCTCTGCCCCTCCCCAACTCGTGTTCTGTCTCTCAAAAATAAATGTTTAAAAAAATTTTTTGAAAGAAATGGAGAACAGAATGAGGAGAGAGCAGGCAGGTGATGGATATAGTTAGAAAAAGACAAAAGAAGGTGTGTAGGTTTGGAGCTGTTCTGTCTCGACTGGTGGCTGATGCTCAAACTTCCAAAAGGGACAAACTTATAGAACTTAATACACATTACATGGAGCTGGGGAAATCTAAATAAGCTTGGTAGATTGCATCAGTGTTCGTATCGTACTTGTGATATATCATTTTGCAAAATGTTGGCACTGGGGTAACTGGACCAAGTGTACAGACCTGTCATTTTTTAGAACTGCATGTGGAAGACACAGGCAATACCAAATAGAAGTAAGGCTATGGAGGAACTATAATTCTTATACACTGCTGGACGGGGTAAAGCTGTTTCAACCACTCTGGATAATAACCTGTGCATATCTACTCTATGGAATATACCCAATAACAATGCATATGTGTGTTCACCAAAAAACATGAATAAAGATTCATGGCAGGTAACAATGACAGAATGGATAATTTATAGTATATTGACACATAAAAGTTAACAAATTACTGCTTTGTACAACAACATGGATAAATCAAACAATGCTTCAGAAGCTTAAGAACTCCAGAAAGACCTACTTTATGATTCAATTTAGGTAAAGTTACATCAAGATGTACACTACATTTATTTTAAAAGTAGATTGAAAGAAAAATACTATGCAACTATAAACAAAAAGAGAATCAAGATTAAAACAAATGAGATACAATTCAACAAAAAATATATTAAATGATGCCAACAAGTATATTTTAAGGTAACAGAAAATGCAAACCTCCAAGAAGAGAGAATACTCAGAAATCTAATGTTATGAAATTATGTATTAATAACTAGATTTGGAATTATAATTAAAAGAAACTTTCCTATAATAAAGCAAGAAAACTCCAGTATCTCTTAACAACACAGATACAACAACGCTGGAAATATTAGCATGTCAAATCCAGCAATAAGTGAAGAAGATAATTCAAACCCTAAAGATTCCAAAAGAAAGTTCTAAGAAATCAATTCAGCAAAGCTGCAGGATACAAAAATCAACATATAAAAATCAGCTGTGGTTCCACACACTGACCATAAAGAATCCAAAAATGAAATTATGAAAATTCTATTTACAAATAGCATCAAAAAGAATTAAATACTTAGTCATAAACTTAAAGAGGTGAAAGACTTGTATGCTGAAAACTATAGAACATTGCTGTAAGAAATTAAACAAAAAAGGCATCCTGTGCTCATGGACTGGAAGACAGTAGTTAAAATTCCCATACTACCCAAAGAAATTACAGAGTCCATGTGATCCCCATTGCAATCCCTCTCAAAATCCCAAAGACATTTTGTGTATGAATTGCAATAGATCCTAAAAAGCCAGAACAATCCTGAAGAAAAAAAGGTTGGAAGACTCACATTTCTTGATTTCAAAAGTTACTATATACAAAGCTACAGTAATCAAAACAGTATGGTACTGGCATAAAGACAGCTATGTAGACCAATAGAATATAAGAGAAGCAAACCCCCACATAGTCAAGTGTTTTCAACAAGGGTGCCAAGACCATTCTTTAACAAATGGGGTTGGTAAAGTGAGTATCTGCATACAAAAGGATAAGTAGACCATATACAAAAGATAATAAAACTCAGGGGAATGCTTCAAGACATTGGATTTGGTAATGATTTCCCAAATATAACGGCAAAAACACATGCAGTAAAAGAAAAAATAAACTGGACTTCATCAAAATTAAGAACTTTTGTGTATCAAAGGGCCCTATAACAAAGTGAAAAGGCAACCTGTGGAATGGGAGACACATTTCTAAATCATATCTGATAAGGGATTGATATCCAGAATACATAAATGACTCCTATAACTAAACTACAAAAACAGATTGAAAAATGGCAAAGGACTTAAATAGACATTTCTCCAAAGAAGACATATAAAATGGTCAATATACATAAGAAGGTCAGCATCCTAATCACTAGAGAAATGTAAATCAAAACCGCAATGAGATACCACCTCACACCCATCGGATGGCTATTATAAAACAATACAAACACCAGAAAATAACAAGTCCTGGTAAGGATGTAGAAAACTTGGAACCCTTGTGCACTGCTGGTGAGAATGTAAAATAGTGCCGCCCTGTGGAGATGGTATGGTGGTTCCTCAAAAAATTAAATATAGAATTACTATATGACCTAACAATTCCACTTCTTGGTATATACCCAAAAGAACTAAAGGCAGGGACTTGAGCAGATATTTGTACACTCATGTTCACAGTGGCATTATTCACAATAGCCAAAAGGGAGTAACAACCCAAATGTTCATGGCTGGGTGTATATACCAAATATGGTATATCCACACAATGAAATATTTTTCAGCTTTAAAAAGGAAAGCAATTGTGACACATGCTACAGTGTGCATGAACCCCGAAGACATTATACTAAGTAAAATAAGTCAACACAAAAGGACAAATATTCCATGATTCTACTTCTATGAGGTGAATAGTCAAATTCAATACCACTGAATTGTACACTCAAAAATTGTTAAAATGGTTTTATATATATGTATATCATCACAATAAAAAAAAATCAATGAATCTAATTGTGTTAAGTAGAATAATGACTCACAAATATGTCCACATCCTAATTGGAACCTATGACTGTGTTACGTTAACATGGCAAAAGAGAACTAAGGTTGCAAAGGAATTAAGGTCACTAATAAGCTGATTTTAAGACAGGAAATTATTGTATCACATGAGTTCTTAAAAGCCAAAGAGGAAGGTAGGAAGGTGGGTCAAAGAGATGCAATGTGATACAAGAAAGATACTGTCACTAGGTTTGAAGATGGAAAAAGGCCCCAAGCCAAGAAATGAAACAGTCCAAGAGGCCAGTGTATTAGTTTCCTATTGTCTCTAGAACAAAATAGTACAAACTTAGTGGCTTAACATAATTTGTTATCTTACAGTTCTGCAAATCAGCAATATGACATCAGTTTCACTGGGTTGAAATCAAGGTGTCAGCAGGGTGGCATTCTCTCCAAAGGCTCCAGGGGACAGAAAATCTCTTCCCTTGTCTTTATTAGCTTCTAGAGGCTGCCTAAATTCCTTAGCTCATTGTCTGGTATCAGATAATAACCTCTATCCTGTTGTCACATCTCCCTCTCTGCCCAACTCTTCTGCTTCCCTCTTTCACTTATAAGGATCCTTGTGATTACACTGGGTCTACCCAGATAATACAGGAGACGCTTCCATCTCAAGATCCTTAATCACATCTACAAAACCCTTTTGGCCTTGTAACATTCATAGGCTCTGGGGATCTAGGACATGGACATTCTGCCTACCACAGCTGGAAACAGCCCTCAGCTTATAGCCAGCAAAAACATACAGGCCTCAGTCCTAAAATGGCAGGGTACTGAATTCTACCAATCTAAATGAGTAAGAAATGGATTCTTCCCTAGAGCCACCAGCAAGGAACAGAACATGCCAATACCTTGACTTTAGCCTGTGAGAATGTACTGGGCCTCTGACCTACAGAAATGTTGTTCTAAGCCACTAATTTTGTGATGATTTGATATGGCAGCAACAGGAAACGAATACAGTAATCAATCATAATACAGGATAAAGGAGAAAAAATATCTTATTTCAGTGGATAAACATTTTAAATATTCTCAGCAATTAGAGATAGAAGAAAACTTCTCTAACTTGATAGAAGGCAGCTTACATCATACTTAATGGAGAAAGATTGAATGCTCCCCCCCGCCCAAGAGCAGATTAAGGTATGACTATCTACTCTTACCACTTCTGTTCAACATTGCACTGCAAATCCTAGCCAGTGTAACAAGAAACAGGAAAAGGGGTGGGGACAGAGGGAGGCATACAAATTGGAAATACAAATCCCTACTTGCAGATGATATGATCACGTATGAAGAAAATCTATGAAAGAGCTATTATTACCCATAAACTAAGCAAGGTCACAGAATACAAAGTCAGTCTACCAAATCAACTGTGGAATACCAAGCAATGAAGAATTGGGAATTGAAAATTTTTAAAAACTACTTTTTTAAAAGTTTATTTATCTTTGATAGAGAGAGAGAGGGTATGCATGTGCACATGCATGGGAGAGGAGCAGAGAGAGGGAGAGAGAGAATCCCAGGCAGGCTCCTCACTGTCAGTGCAGAGCCCAACATGGGCTATCCTTATGAACTGTGAGATCATGACCTG
The DNA here is from genome assembly GCF_014898765.1 of Herpailurus yagouaroundi. Lineage (NCBI taxonomy): Eukaryota > Metazoa > Chordata > Mammalia > Carnivora > Felidae > Herpailurus > Herpailurus yagouaroundi. The sequence continues at coordinate 41,125,788 of NW_024412395.1, forward strand.
AGTGAAAATCAAGAGTCAGATGCTTAATTGACTGAGCCACTGAAGCACCCCACAACTAGTATGTATAGTGTCATAAAAATAGTAAATACCTAAGGACAGTATTAGCAAAGTATGGGCAAAACCTATAGACTGAAATATAAAGACCTAAGTAAATGGAGAGCTGTGTGATATTCATGAGTTGGAAATGTCGATTCTGAATTGCTCTATAGATTAAACACCATTCTCATCAAATTCCTGGCAAGCTTTTATACAAATTCCTGGCAACCTACAAAACATTGTGGAAAGAAGTAAAGACAACACAAATAAATGGAAAGGCATCCTGTATTCATGGATTGGAAGAGTTAATGTTGTTAAAATTCCATACTACCCAAAGTCATCTATAGATGCAACACAACCTCCATCAAAATCCCAATGACACTTTTTACAGAAATAGAAAAAAAAATCCATACTAAAATTCACATGGAATCCCAAAGGACTCTAAAGCACTAAAACAATCCTGAGAAAGAACAAAGCCAGAGGCCTCACACTTGCTGATTTCAAAACATATTACAAAGTTATAGTAATCAAAATAGTATGGTACTGACTATACTAAGACAAACATATAGACCAATGGAATGAAATAACCGAGAAATAAATCTTCACATATGTGGTCAAATGATCTTCAACAAGGATGCCAAGACCATACAATGGGGAAAGACCACACACTTTTCAAATGTCCACTGAATATCCTAACAAAAACTGTCAAAATTGTTCTTTTTCATGTTCATAAAATATTCTCATTGATTAATTCTGCTTTGGAGCACACATACCATAAAAATAACCCTAAGTAATGGGTAATAATAGAAAGAAATAAGTACTAAGATATCAGTGCAATGATATTTACAAAATAAAGATTTCTACTGTTTGGTGTTTGTATGTGTTTGCAAGAGTCAAAATGTAGCATAGAGCCACAGTGGAATAAAGTTATTTAGGCTAAGTCAATATTTAGAAGTGTATAAAGTATTACACAAAGATAAAAAAAAATATGGATTCACTGATTACAACTAGATAAAGTATGTATGCCTATGTCTATTGACAAAGATTAGAAATTAATGTGGAATGATGCAACTTCATAATCTTTAAATCTTATTCCTGTAAGGTTGTTTAAATTCATGGTAGACAAAATAAACATAAGAGATCTCAACAGTCTATCTCAAAAACAGTATTTTAACTTGCATTCTTGTAAGCGAACATGCATCTCACAAGTTTAAGTAAAGCTTGTAAAACTTATTCCTTTTGTCCTAACCTACTCCATCCAGTTTTATTACGAAATATATAATGTTCAGGGCACCTAGGTGGCTCAGTGTGTTGAGCATGTAACTCCTGATTTCGGCTCAGGTCATGGTCTCACCATTCATGAGTTGGAGCCCCATGTCAGGCTCTGTGCTGACAGTGTGGAGCCTGCTTGCAATTCTCTCTCTCTCCCTCTCTCTCTGCCCCTTCCCAACTGGTTCACACACACTCTCTCAAATAAACATTTAAAAACAAAAGAAATATATAATGTTCAACAGTTTACTTCAGATTAAATGACTTAAAAAAACTTATGAGCTATAAAACAGAGATTTAAAAAACTTTCCACATTTAAACAAACTTCTGTAAACTATCTACATCATTTATTCGTTTAGCACACAACACGGCCTCAAACTTACAAAAGCATCATACATACCTGATGCAATGACAGGATCTTTCATAAGCTCCCTAGTTATTGGACATAGAAATTCATCAGGAATTCCAGAAGAAAGGGTTTTCACCTCTGTCCTGAGCTCTTCAATTTTCCTCAGCACTTTACTCCGCAGCCCTAGAGATTCTGGAAAGAAATTATTCTGTCAGGGTGGGAGAACCTCTGGTAACCTTTATGCAAGTCTTTAGCAAATAGAGAGGTTATCTATTACAACCCAAAATCTTCACACATACTGTTTGACCACACGGAATGGTTTTCTTTATAAATTCTTTAACCAATATTTATAGTACAGAATATCGTGTGGTTAAAATAAATCAGCAACTAATGGTGAGTTTATTCTAAACAAGCTTAGATTCTAAAAGTTTGAGAATTTCAGACTGCTGAATAGTAATATACCGTACAACCTTAGAAAAGGCTTGTTGTTATTGGTTATGTATTTAAGCAAAAAATTTCCTAAGAACAATTTTTAAACATCTTCAGTTTAATAATGGAAAAATTCCATCTTATATGTAAAACATTTTTGAAATTGGAAATATTATTGGCCGATCTCATATGAAACACAATCATGAAGCTCATCTGTTTGTCCCAGACTGTACACACAAGTTAAACTCACTCATTTGCATTTTTACTTTATCAAGTTTTAAAAATTACCTTCATTTTCAGCTTCTGGAAGTTGAGAGTAATTAATTGTAGGAGGTTTAGTGTTATTAGCTGTTTATCTTTTTAGAACTGACAGTTCTACTTTATTTTTTTTTAACGTTTATTTATTTTTGAGACAGAGACAGAGCATGAACGGGGGAGGGTCAGAGAGAGAGGGAGACACAGAATCTGAAGCAGGTTCCAGGCTCTGAGAGGTCAGCACAGAGCCCGACGCAGGGCTCGAACTCACGGACCGTGAGATCATGACCTGAGCCGAAGTCGGACGCTTAACTGACTGAGCCACCCAGGTGCCCCAGTGACAGTTCTACTTTAGACAGAGACATGTGAAGGTAGGGAGGTGGGTAGAAGAAAAAAATTACATTTCACAACACCTCACAGTTTTCATGAAAAGCCAAATCAGCTTTTTATTTTGTTGGGGGGCAATTCTTCAGGGTGTTTATACACCCCTTATGATGACTTTTTTGCAGTAATTTGTGTCCTTCCCAGTCAGAGGGCAGATTTGTTCTGTGATAGGTACAAAGATAAAATGACTCTTGGGCTAGGTTTGCTAGTAATCCCCTCAAAAGATGAAAGAGTTTCGTGAGCTCAGGGTATCTCCGCTATGACACAGACACAAACTGCCCTCACAAAACTTCGGGGGGAAAGAAAAACCTTGAAGCTCATGCTGCTTGCTGTGCCCTGAGGAATACACTGTTTAAATCTGTTCGGATTCGTTGCCCACAATCTACGGAAGTGTGGCAAGTCAACCTAGCAGCCGCCTGCCTCTTAGGGACTATGGCACTGCTTTCCTAGGAATTCTTTCCTATGTAATTTACCGAAACCAAATTGAAGAGTTTTTAAACAGTTTTTTAAAAGTACCACAACATGTTTACAATTAGAAGTCATCTCATTTAAAGGGATAGTTATACAACATACAAGAAAAAGATATAGAAGCATTTAATATTATGAAAAATATATATTTCCCTGTCAAAAATATGGGTGCTAATATTTAGAATGCTTATGATTTTTATAATAGAGAACACAGAAAACCTATTTCAAAATGCCCCCAGATAAGAAAAAGTTAAATTGGGTGTTATCCGTGTCCAATTTTAATGTCATTTAAAAATGGAATCAGATCACTTTGCCCTCAGGGAAGCAATTACCAAGTGATATCCCCAGAGCTTAGCCAGAAACAAATATCTCCTTTTGTGACTGGGGGTTGGGAGTGGGTGTTATTAAATTTAATTGCTCAGGAAGAAAAGACCCTTACCAGCTGATGGCTAGTAAACCCTTAGTATGGGTAATGGGAACTATCTGGATATATTTATTGTAACTCTGAAAAGGCATGTGGTTCTTAATAAGATGTCAAGTTAAATAGGACAATTGCTGTACTCTCTTCTCCAACCCTGAAAATGCTACATAATTGAGAACTGATGGAGTCTACACACAAATAACAACCAAAGATATAAAACACAACTCTGAAAAGCCCCTAAGAAAATAGAGGTAACTGGGTTCCAGAGTGAGGGATGGAAGATGGCCACTTACAGCAGAGATATGTGTACACGAATGGAAGAGAGACCTTGATACCTCTACCGTTCTCTCTACCAGCTGTGTCCTGTATGGATCACTGCTGAAGCAGCAAGGCCAGCAATGGCTGGAGGCACCATAACAAGACAGAGCTGTCGCCCAGAACTAAGAAACACAGCTCATCAGGCTGGTCACTCCATCACCTCTCCACTGCCCAGAGAGAGAACAACAAAACCAGAAGCCAGTTTCTCAGGAAAGAACAGAACAACAAAAACATATTTAAAAAAAAAAAAAACTATTAAAAAAAAAAACCAACTCCTGACTAGAATGGTCAAGGGAAAACAAAGACGTACAAACGATAGGAAAAGAAAAGGGAAACATGATGATAGATACAAGTAGGGATTTTTTTCAAAAGGATTTGGATAAGTCGGTGGTAGAAGCAGTATAGTTTTTTAATTTCTCCGAATCTCCACATAAAAAAAGAGTGAGAGAGCAAAATCAAATCCCACAATCTCCGCAACAAAGTAAAGTGGCGAGGTGTCTCACAAACCCCACCGTATAAGCAGGCGAGGACAAACCACCAACCTCCACAGACCTGTGGTTGACACCTGTGTGGAAGTAACAGGACATCTGACCGGCCTAAGGAAAGGAGCCCCCCCCAAATGCCCACAAGTTCCTACTGGAAAGTGTGGTGGGCCAATTTAAGAGCAGCAACTGAACTGCCCAGTCCAGCAGCAGGTCCATGCACAGGCTCACAGTAACTAGACCAGAACTAAAGGGACTGTGTCACTTTAATCGTGTATAACAACAACAACAACAAAACAGTGAGTGTTCCAGTAGTTCATGATAGTTCACTTAGGCAACAAATGAAAATCTACATAAGGAAGTAGTTCTAGGAATTGAAGAAACTCAAAATCTAAGGATGCTCAGTTGCTGCATAAAGTTTGAAAAAGCATCTGATTGAACAATTTGATATTATAATTTTAAGCTAGAAAATGATAAAAATGTCTCATGTGCTTTATGGTTTCTTGGAAAGACAAGAGCAAAAGGTAGAAGAAGCCTTTTGAAGAAACTTCATTCCCAATTAGGACTCTATGATTGATAATTATTTGAATGTAGGTGTAAGGACTGACATGATATAGAATAGTTCTTCGGCATTTGTCATTCCAGGTTTCTACCACTATATCATCTACAGCAATTCCACACTCCAAGGCAGGCAGCAATTTAAAATTTCTGAGACCCAAACATAAACTGAAGCCAAGGTGCAGATGAAAGTCATGTGGCCAGATTTACTGCTTGCCTACTATCACATCTCAGAAGCGAGAGACTCTCGCTCTTCACCCTTCATACTTAATGACTTTTGAATGAGAGATTAAATACTATAGTGGAGTTCACAAATTCGTGGATTCACAAATGTCTTAAGACAGACCTCTCTCTCAATGTCAAGGATCTTTTGTACCTGCAATCTGTCTGGACATTTCTTATGCAAACGTGGGACTAAATATAAAGAGTTATCTTCTAGTTACAACTGGCTAGTGTACCCTGGTTTCCATTAACACAATCCTAAGAAAGGATGGTTATCCTAGATTAAAGCATCAAACTCCAGCAGATATTCAAGTCTATAGAAAGTTCCTTTATTATATATTTATAAAAGGCTCACTAGAAAATTTCATAGACTGCTTGATTCCTAAAAAGTAACTTTTTAAGTGTCAAACATAATAGATACACATACTTTGGTCTCTAACACCCCAATGTGCTTTACTGCACAATTCCTCCATATGACGAATACACAAATTCCTATTTACTTGCGTTGACTTAGGAACTGTTCTAACAATTGTATCACAAGTCAAAAGCAAGTAAGAGAGTTATGCATCTAAAGAATAAAATTCATTATCATTTACTCATCAGTTTGCCTCTTAGCACATTTTTTCTTTAGACTCAATTTCAATTCTCTATTATGCCAATATACTATCTTAAGAATACGCTTTTCTTAAAATTCAAGACTAAAAGAAATTCACGGTAGCTTAAAGTAGTACTTGTAGAAGATTAAAGTTAACTTCTTGATCCTTTATAATTCTTTATAATTCTATAAAAACTTTCAAATACTGTAGAATTATGTGAAAAAATAAATACCCTAGCCCATTACTAATTTATTCTGTTTAATTTGCCAACTTTCCAAATCTTAAACACACAGAATAGATTCGTTATTTACTAGAAAATGTTAACATTTTTGTCTCCATTCATAATAATAATTTTCCTAATTCCACTATTAGACCACTATACAAGTTAAATTATATTTCAATTTTGGCTTGGGCCTGATAGTTCTGAAACTTATTTCGCTGAAGTTTAAAATGATTGTAACTACTAATCCTGGGACTCATCCTTCAAAAACTATTTCAGATCATTAATTAAATCCTATAAGAATTTCTTATTATTTATTTATCTATCAGAATAGAATTCTATTCCTATTGTTTTTACTATGCTTCTTTTGTTTTCAAACATCCTTTGTTGAAATCTGAAATTATTGTTTTATAGTGTTAAGTGCTTCTAAATGATAAGGTACTGTTAAGATTTATTGTGAGAGAGTAATAAGAAATCAACTAATGAAGATGCAAAAATCAGCAGAAAAACAAACAAACAACCCTACACTCTGTTACCAACTTTCAGGAGGAAAGAATAAATTATAAAGGCAATAAGTCATTAGAAATACAAAAACAGCTCTCATAATATGGACGGAGTACAAAACCATCTGACCCTAAGTATTTTCACAAATCATCATTATGTTAACTTTTTAAAGGCCGTAAGATTTCAAGAGATTTAAATACACTCATATGCTATATTTACCATATAAGGAAAGTATAACACTATACTCCAAAATGGTTTTAATATTTTTTTTTGTTATTTGACTCTTCATTAACAATAAATCTCACTATGGATATCCTATTTTCTATGCTTTCTCAGTAGGATTTCATTATAGCATGTTAATAGTAGTGTCCGGTTATTAGTTTTATTACAGCATGACATTAAGTCTTCAAACTAGGGGCGCCTGGGTGGCTCAGTCGGTTGAGCACCCGACTTTGGCTCAGGTCACAATCTCACAGTTCGTGGGTTCAAGCCCAGCATAGGCTCTGTGCTGACAGCTTGCTCACAGCCTGGAGCCTGCTTCAGATTCTTTGTCTCCTTCTCTCTTTGCCCCTCCCCCACTCACGCTTTGTCTCACTCTGTTTGTCAAAAATAAATGTAAAAAATAAAAAAATAAAAACAAAAGACTTCAAACTATTTTTGATAAGGATCTAGTCTCCAGAACATAATAAACAACTCTTACAACAACTTAAAGACAAATAAACCAGTTTAAAAATATTTTTAACAATTTTAACTTCTCAGACATTTCTCTGAAGAAGATACATAAATGGCCAATAAGAACTTGAAAAGATACTCCATATAATTAGGTAAACACAAACCCAAACCACAATCTAATACCACTTCACATCTACAAGGGTGGCTATAATCAAGATGACAGGTAATAACAAGTACTGAGAAAGAGGTGAAGAAACTGGACACCTTACATATTGAAGCACTTACACATACAAAACATGGATGAACCTTGACAGCATTATGTTACATAGAAGAAGCCAGATACAAAGGGCACCTACTGTATGGTTCCACTTACAAGAAATATCCCAAACAGACAAATCCATAAAGACAAAGTAGATTAGTGGTTGCCAGAGGCTAGGGAGAGAGAATGGGGTTCTTTTGAGGGGATAAAAATGTTCTGAAAATAGACAGTGTTGTTGACGGTTATAAAACTCTATGAATACACTAAAACCACTGAATTATACACTTAAGGAAAGATGACTTGTATACTGAAAATGACAAAGCATTTTTAAAAGAAATGAAGAAGACCTGAATAAACTGAAAAACGTCCTGTGCTTATGGATTGGAAAACTTAAGATGACAATAATCCCCAAATTAATTCACAGATTCAATATAATCCCTATCAAAATTGGCTTTTCTTTTTAATGTTTATTTTTGAGAAAGAGCAAGTGGGGGAGGAGCACAGAGAGAGGGAAACACAATCCAAAGCTGGCTCTGCACTGTCAGCTCAGAGCCTGATGTGGGGCTCAAACTCACAAACCACTAGATCATGACCTGAGCTGAAATCAAGAGTTGGACACTTGGGGCACCTGGGTGGCTCAGTCAGTTAACTGTCCAACTTCAGCTCAGGTCATGATCTGGTGGTTCATGAGTCTGAGCCCCACGTCAGGCTCTGTGCTGATAGCTCAGAGCTGCTTAGAGCCTGCTTTGGATTCTGTCTCTCTCTCTCTCTCTCTCTGCTCCTCCCCAGCTTGTGTTCTCTCTCTGTCTGTCAAAACTAAAATAAACATTAAAAATTAAAAAAAAAAAAAAAAAGAGTTCGACACTTAACTGAGCCACCCATGCAACCGCGAAATAAGTGACTTTTTAAGGAGTGCACTTCTTTTTTTTTAAATTTTTTTTTTCAACGTTTATTTATTTTTGGGACAGAGAGAGACAGAGAATGAACGGGGGAGGGTCAGAGAGAGAGGGAGACACAGAATCGGAAACAGGCTCCAGGCTCTGAGCCATCAGCCCAGAGCCTGATGCGGGGCTCGAACTCACGGACCGCGAGATCGTGACCTGGCTGAAGTTGGACGCTTAACCGACTGCGCCACCCAGGCGCCCCAAGGAGTGCACTTCTGATGAGCACCAGGTATTGTATGGAAATGTTGAGTCACTATATTGTACACCTGAAACTAATATTATACTGTGTTAACAGGAATTTAAATTAAAACTTAAAAATAAATTAATTAATTAAATAAATCCACTTGATTTTAAACAGAAATTGACAAGTTGATTCTAAAATTCATATGGAAATGCAAGGGACCGAGAAAAACAAAACCAATCTTGAAGAAGAAAAAAAAAAAAAGAGGACCCACACTTTTCAATTTCAAAACCTACTACAAAGCTACAGTAATTAAGACAGTGTGAGCATAAGAATCAACAAATATGTCAATGATAGAATTAAGAGTCCAGAAATAAATCCTCACATTTATGGTCAATTGATTTTTAACAAGGGTGCCAAGACAATCCCAAAAGGCAAGAATAGTCTTTTCGACAAATTGTGCTAGGACAGCAGCTGGATATCGACATCTGAAAGAGTGAAGCTGGACCCCTATACTCATACCATATCCAAAAATGAAGTCAAAATTGATCACACACCTAAATGTAGGAGCTAGATGTATAAATTCATAGAAGAAAAACAGGTTTAAATCTTTGAGACTTAGAATTAGGCAACAGTTTATTAGGTATGACACCTACAGCCTAAGCAACAATAGGAAAAAAGATAAATTGGACTTCATCACAATTTTTAAATTTCTGTGCTTCAAAGGGCACTATCAAGCAAGTATAAGGCTAACCTACAGAAAGGGAGAAAATATTTCCAAATCACATATCTAATAAGAGCCTCATACCCAAATTTATATAAAAAATAATAAAAAGACAAATAACCCAGTTTTTAAAATGGCCAAAGGATCTTAACAGACAGTTCCACAAAGAAGATCTACAAATAGCTAACAAGCATATGGAAAGATGTTCAACATCACCAGTCACCAGGAAATGTATACTGAAACCATAATGAGAAACCACTAGGATGGCTATAATCAAAAAAACACATGTTGATGAGGATGTGGAGAAATCGAAATTCTTGGGGTGTCTGGGTGGCTCAGTCAGTTAAGTGTCTGATTTTGGCTCAGGTCATGATCCCTGGTTCACAAGTTGAACTCCCACATCGGGGGCTCTGTGCTGACAGCTCAGCGCCTGGAGCCTGCTTCAGATTCTGTGTCTCCCTCTCTCTCTACCCCTTCCCTGCTCGCACTGTCTCTCTCTCTCTCTCTCTAAAATATACAGACATTAAAGAAAATTTTAAAAAAAGAAAAGAAAAGAAACTGAAATTCTCATATATATAGCTGGTGAGAACATAAAATAGCACAGCTTCTTTGGAAATAGTCTGGCAGTTCCTCAAATGTAAGCACAGAGTTGCTATATGACCCACCAATTCCACTCCCAATTATACACCCAAGAAAACTGCAAACAGATACTACACAAAAGCGTGTACACAAATGTTCAGAGCAGCATTATTCACAATAGTCAAAAATGGAAACAATCTAAATTCAATCAACTGATAAATGGATAGCAAAAAGTGATAAATTTATACTGTGAAATATTAGTCATCTGAAGAAATGAAGCACTAATATATGCTATAGCATGGATGAACTCTGAAAACATGCTAAGCCAGAAAAGGGAGCATATTGTATGATTCCATTTCTATGAAATATCAAGAAGAGGCAAATCCTTAGAGACAAAATGCAGATTAGTGGTTGCCAGGAGCTAGAAAGAAAGGGAAAGAGGAGTGACCGCTCATGAGCATGGGGTTTCTTTTTGAAGGGATGAAAATGTTGTGTGATTAGACAGTGGTGATGGCTATACAACTCTGTGGATATACTAAAAATCACTGCATTGTACACTTATAAAAGGGTGAGTTTTATCATGTGAATTACATCTCAATTTCTAAAATAAATACATTTTGAAAATTAATTACATGGTGGCTTTAGTTACTTAAAGAAATACCACATAACATTTCTTTTCCATAATCTAACCTACATAATCCTTCTCTACAAAGAAATATACCAGCATAATTACTGTGCCAGAACAGTAAGAGGAAAGCATTAATACAACTGAAACCAATTTCAGAGTAAATTATTAAAAGTCGCTTTTAAGAATGCTCATCTTCCACTAATCTTACCAATTTTCAAATCATCAGCCAGACTTTCTTTGGTGAGATTCAACAATTCTCTTCCATCAATGTTATTCATTTTGAAAATACCAACAAGGTCATTTAAACCTTGGGCACAAAGCCACACTGAAACATCATCCTCTGACCAGTCTTCAGGAAATTGCTTCGCCTCGTCTTCTGTGCTCCTTGCTTAAAAACAAACCCACAAATAGAAAGGCAGGTAAAATAACAATGAAGGAAAGTATTGCCTTTATGAATATTCTCACTGAGAATTAAAAACTAAATAAAATTTCCTTAAAGCTGTGTTTTAGCAACCTTTTAAGAAATTTCAAAAAAATCAAATAACACTATGTACAGTTACAATATTATTTAATACTATATTAAATACTACTCTCTTGGAACTTTTCAGTCTAGAAAAACAATTTTTTATTATATAAAATTCATATCAGCAAAAGTACTCTACTCTATCGTCTGCATATCAGCACCACTATTCGGTTAATTCTGACAGTAATAAAAGTAAAATTCCTAAATTATGTGTCAACATTGCTTGATGAGGCCAAAAATAAAACGAACAAAGTAAAACTCTGCTTTCTATTTTGTTCTCAGGCTATATTTATCTGAAAAAGCAGTATGCGTACAAATAAATAGCTTATAAAAAAATTGGGAGGTATGATTTCCATGAATGTGCTCCTAAAAGGATTTACCAACAGCTTTAACATATATAAACTACTTGAAACACTAGATTCTCTAAAATTATTTTTAAATTATACATTCGGATATACACTTCATATTGAGAAAAAGCAAAGTGAGTAATTTGTTAAAAATTTACGTGATTTAAAAAAAATTTTTTTTAATGTTTTTTTATTTTTGAAAGAGAAAGACAGAGTGTGAATGGGGGAGGGGCAGAGAGCGAGAGGGAGACAGAATCTGAAGCAGACTCCAGGCATCGAGCTGTCAGCACAGAGCCTGACTTGGGCCTCAAACTCGTGAACCATGAGATCATGACACTTAACTGATTGAGCCACCCAGGTGCCCCCCAAAATTACAGGATTTTTTAATTTAACGGTGAATTGTATTGAACTGGGTTAAATATGATGCCCTTACTAACCTTGGCAAGGTGTTTCCAGATCAAATTGCCAGATGTTCACTGTTTTGTCCATTGAACCAGTAGCAAGTAAAAGGATATTGGGTGCAAAGGCACAAGTTGTGACATACCTAGTTAATAAAAACAACTATTATGTACCCTCAGACTAAATTTTTTATTATATTAATACAAAATAAGGTTAAGTTCAGACCTGGTGTGCTGAGTCAATGTGTGAAGTATATTCTCAGTATTCTGAAAAACAATAAAAACAGCTTTATATTTACTCAGGCAGGAGTAAAGTTACTGATAAAGGCTCATTTGACATAAATAGTTTATATGATACCAGTATTTTATTATAATTAGTCACTAATGTAAGTTGAAACTTTACCCAAAAAAAAGAGAACAGCCTCTATAATAATATTATCAGGTACTTATTTCACTCTCCATAATTAGCACTGTTGTCTGCTGACCACCCTCCTAGAAATTTTTAGTATAATAGATCCTGGGCTTCTGCTGATGGTTTTGAATTTACTAACAGTAGCCTAAACATCTATTACATGAAATGACCTGTATTTTTGCTATGGCATTTGACTTGTACCCAACTGCAGGACCGGTGAAGAGAAATTAGTCACTTAGATTTTGAGTACACTTAGCTGGCCATCTAGCATCTAGATGTATTTATTAATTTTTAAAAAGTGAAGTATAGTTCACAGTGTTATATTAGTTTCAAATGTACAATTAGTTGTATTTAGCTGAGATTCAGATACATATTTTATGGAGGAAGTTTAGTGTTCTAGCTATTCTTGTGAACGTAAAATCTTAAGCAAATTTGTTGAGAAACATTCAGGATCTACTTCACCCAGTTTGTATTCTTTTCCATCTCCTGCAGAGCACTCCACAATTTGAATTCCCACATAGAAGACTAGTTTAGATTCCTTGCTTGACCGACTACACTTTGATGATTAACATCTCTGGTTCATTTGCTAGCACGCTGCTGCCTGAACTCCATCATTGTACGGCTCCATTCAACATGGATTTCTCTTGAGGAATATTTTCATCAACCACATCTTTGCTACATGTAAAACGTTCATTTTTTTTTTTTTCATACTCATGCAACTCGGTCTTTATTCATATGGCTCTACCAAAAACTGCCATTTTCCCAAGTCTATTAAAACTTACTCTTCCTTCTATCAGTCTCTAAAGCCAGCCAGATCTCTACCAGTGGTAGCCCCTTTCAGCATCCACAACCCTGGGCTAAATATTCATTCTTTGCTATTATGGAAACCTGGTATAAAAATTTAAGAAAAATCAATTTGAAGTGTTTTTTGTTTTTGTTTTTTTTTTTGGATATTGGTGCTCTTTAAATCTGTATTTTCTTTGATCAGATTAATCATCTATCTTAGACATCTATCCATCTTAAAATCATTACTGAAATATTTAAGGGCCTGTCCCAGAACCAATAACTTGCATAACTATCTTAGCACTTTTGAAAATGTATATTCTTAGGCACTCTAAAAAGAAAAGAAAGTATTTTATCCATCTTGCCTAACAAAACTTGAAGTTCAGTACCCTAATAAACATAATTTACACATATCACACATGCAAGATTTTGAAATACTTACAGTATCATACACTATGACAGATTTATCCACTGATCTTTAAAAGAAAAAGGAAATTATGGGTGAGAAGTTCTATAAAAGCCAGGTAGTTATTAATATTTTTAAATCATTTAAATAACTTTTTTAGAAAAGGCTGAGATACTGATATACAAACATTTAGAATGCAAGCTTTTTGTTCATATGTATGAACTTTTATTCAAAAGACTACATGCCACATATAAAATTTTTCAGAAAATTATAAACTTTATTAAATACTAGTTTATTACTACCTTATTAATACTAGTATATGCTATTTATACCATCTAGCCATAAACAGAGTAAGCATTTATGATGTATAAATAAGACATAATCCCATATCAAGTTAATAACTCAAAGGGAAAAACCAGTATAAGGGAAAGCTATTTATAATTGACCCTCAAACAATGAAGGGATAGGGGCATTGATTCTCCTCTTCCCCATGCAGTTGAAAATCTATGTATGAGAAAGATACCATAGGATTTTTACCCATATATGGAATTTAAGAAACAAAACAGATGAACATAGGGGAAAGGAAAAGAGAGACAGAGAGAGAGAAGAAAGCAAACCATAAAAGACTTAACTATAGAGAACAAACTGAGGGTTGATGGAGGGAGGTGGGCAGGGGATGGGCTAAATGGGTGATGGGTATTAAGGAGGGCACTTGTGTTGAGCACTGGTTATTATATGTAAGTGATGAATCACTAAATTCTACACCTGAAACCAATATTACCATATATGTTAATTTCTAACTAGAATTTAAATAAAGACTTGAAATAAAAAAAATTAAAAATAAAAACTATGTGCAAATGTATATCTAGCTATATGGATATATGCATAAATACATGTATGAATCACAAAAATATTCTTGTCAAAAATGATACTATGAGCTACAATTCAAATCTCATTTAAGAAAAAAAAATCCACGTATAACTTTTGACTCTTCAAAAACTTAACTACTACTAAGCCTCCTGTTGACTGGAAGCTTTACCAACAACAAATAGTTGATTAACACATATTGTGTATGTTATATGTATTCTATACTGTATTCTTACAATAAAGCTAGAAAAAATAAAATGTTAAGAAAATCTTAAGAGAAAATACTGTACTGTACCAAAAAAACTGCATATAAGTAAACCCATGCAGTTCAAACCCATGCTGTTCAACGGTAAACTATACTTGTTACTTGGTTTTTGTTTCAAACATCATTGTTCTTTATCATTAATATAGCCATGACTTAATTACCAACCTCTCTCTCTACACACACACATACAAACACACACACGTCTTGTGACTCATTCCTGAAAACTGTAATTCTAAACTTGGTATGAACTCTGCAAGGTTTCTTTTAGTAGTATAAAATTAAAAACAGCCATCTGGGATTATTCTGGTGGTAAAAAGAAAATCACCAAAGAAAAATGCAAACATTGTAACAAAGTACATAATTAACAATAGATAAATGTGTTTCTGCATAGTATCTTCCCTCTTTAAAAATATATATGATGCTATGGGGCGCCTGGGTGGCGCAGTCGGTTGGGCGTCCGACTTCAGCTCAGGTCACGATCTTGTGGTCCGTGAGTTCGAGCCCCGCGTCAGGCTCTGGGCTGATGGCTCGGAGCCTGGAGCCTGCTTCTGATTCTGTGTCTCCTTCTCTCTATGCCCCTCCCCCCTTCATGCTCTGTGTCTCTCTGTCTCAAAAATAAATAAACGTTAAAAAAAAATTTTTTTTAAATATATATGATGCTATATATATGCTATATGCTACACCACGATATACGCTACAAGGTAAGATAATACAACAATATAAGTGTTACTAACGTCTGTACAACTTTAATACTATTTATAGTTATTATTATTAAAAGATAGCTGATAAGAGACCGCAGGAATCATACCTACTGGAGGGCTTAAAATTCCTTGTTTAGTGTAAGTTATCCAGGGTAGAGGATGGATTTTGACTGCAGAATCTTTATTATAAGTTCAAAATAAGAATTACACTTTAAATGTTCAAACGTAAAATAAAATACAAGAAAGTGGGAAGCACACAGAATGCTTTCTGGATGTAAAAAACAGTTACAGCATTAAATGTTAAATTCCAGCCAAAAAACACTGAAAATATTAATTAGCAGCTAACATTATTTGAGTACATATATACTAAACATAATTTGTGGATACTCTTATTGAGTCCTAAATTCCTCAAGGTACAAGGTATGATTATCAGAATATATAAAATTCTTAGGGAAAACTTTTACTTCTGAGCAGCCTAAAAAAGAAAACTAAAAGGAAATTCCACCTTCTTAACTACACGTAGTGCAATTAAAACTGACTCATCCTAATACTATAGCACTTGAAAAGCTGGATCACCATTAGTAATCTTTATGAGCATCTAATATTGGGAAGACAGAAATAAGGACAACAAGCAAGAGTTCACATATGAGAACAGCATGAAATAAGGCCGAAAATGTAGACTAGAACAAAAATACAAAGTACCCAAGAAATGTAGGCAATCCTGTAGGCAACAGATAGCCATGAAGGCAATGGAATAGGTTCACTTGATATTGAAGTAAAAAAAAAAAAAAAAGTGAATCTGAGAAGCAAAAGGCCAAACATTAAGATCTCCTAAGAGTCTAAACATCCAACCAAGAAGAATAGAAATTATGAATGAAGATGTGTGGACTTAGGAAGATAGAAAAGATTGTCAACTCACCTCCTATAACCTCTAATTTGACTAATGGGATTCAAAGAAAGATACCATAGGATTTGATAGCTGATTAGATTTAGTGGAAGGAAATCAGAGTTAGGAAAAAAATAATAGTTTTTAATATTTGAGATTTGAGTTGGAAAGACCAGGAGAATAACAGAACCACTGTAAACAGACACAAAATAAAATACTTTGAAATCACTCAAGCAATATAAAACCTCAAAATATTCCCTAAATTGAACCTGAACCAACACTGAACAAGAAGTCCAATTGTCTGGTGCCCCTGGTTATACATTTCCTGCCTGATTTATGTAACTCTTTCCCCAACTTTTCATATCTACATCCCACCACAATCTGCCCTGTCACTTTAAGCCCAGGTTTCCTTATAAAGGAAGTATTAGTTTTCAAGCCTTTTGATACTGCATTCCTTCAGTTTTGTGGTACTCTAAAACCTCAACTCCGCTCACTCAAGACTACAAGACAAACATGTCAATTATATCTAGACGGTTACTGGGTGAGAGCAATAATACATATTGTTATGTGTTTGATATTGAAGAGCACACATAGACTCATGGGTGATCAGTGACATTATGACATACAGCCACCCAGATCAGAAATCACCAAAGCATTTTAATCTAAACTAGCTTTATACAATGGCAAAAAAAACAAAACAAACAAACAAAAAAAAACCCTAATCAAATGAAATTACCAACATTTCTTTAGGTCAAGTGTGTTCCTAAGTTTTAAAGATTTATTTTACACTCAAGCATTTTTATTTTAAACGTATTTATCTATGGGGGTGCCTGGTGGCTCAGTGAGTTAAACATCTGACTCTTGATTTCGGCTCAGTTCATGATCTCTGGGTTGTGAGATCAAGCCCCTCATTGGACTCTGTGTTGAATGTGGAACCTGCTTAGGATTCTCTCTGCCCCTCCCCTAATCATGCTCGCTTGCGCGCTCTCTCTCTCTCTCTCTCTCTCTCTCTCTCTCTCTCTCTCTCAAAAAAAAGGGAGGGGTAATTATCTATGTTTCTTCTCACTCATAAAGTATTTGAAGTCTCTTACAAGATGTAGCAAAAACAAGGTAAAAATTATATGAGGAAACTGGAGACAAAGAGAATACAAAGATGAGGTGGGGAAGAAAAATAAAGATAAAGATTAAAAATAAAAATATATGTCATAAAATCCAGTCCACCTTGCCACAGGAGGGCTGCAAGTTTGGTTCTGAGCTTCTTTAGCAATTAAAAAAAATGTAGAAACACAAACTCCAAGTTTGGAAAAGAGACATCAATTCCTCAGACTGAGACCTGAAAGAACTATTTTCCCCAAGGTGTTAACAGAGAGGATACTATGACAAAAAGTCCTCAACAACTGTTTCAAAGACACATGGTTAATTTCAAACACTTAGTTTATAATACCCCTCAGTATAGGACAACGGTTGAAACTTCAAGCAGAAGTCAGAAAATGAGGAAGTAAAATGTTATGTTATATAACTGCCCAATGTTTTATATTACACAAAAAATAATAAACATAATGTTTAATAAACAATTATTATGCCCTCAAAATAAATAATGCTTTGCTGGAATTTTTTTTTTTTAAGTTTGTTTATTTTGAGAGAGAGAGAGCACACAGCAGAGGAGGGGCAGAGAGACAGGGAGAGAGAGAATCCCAAGCAGGCTCCACACATCAGTGCAGAGCCTGACACAGGGCTCAACCTCATGAACCAGGAGATCATGACCTGAGTAGAAACTAAGAGTCAGACATTGAACTGACTGAGCCACCCAGGTGCCCCCAGCATTTTCTTATTTAAGCTTCATAACAATCTTATGAGGAAAGTGTTATTACTTTCTCTATTTTATAATTCAGAGAAATGAAGTTGAGATAAGATATGGAATTAGAAACTGTTCAAGGTCACACAGCTAGTAAATGGCAGGACTGGGATGAAAACTAGTTCTATGTGATCCCAAAACCCAACTTTTTGCATTTTACTTCCTAGAACATCATCCCCCATGAATGTATTAACATTAAAATTGATTCATAATGGGGATGATTTTAGCCTAAAAACACATAAGGCAGATGACATGGCCATTCATATTTCATTAAAGCTTTCACAAGACATCTAATTTAAAGCAATGCAATATCTAATTTTATCTTTATTTATCTATTGATAAATCGCCATCATGCACTTTTAGGCTACTAAATGTACTGACCTGTTCTATAGGATTATAAACAATGTTGTAAAGAGATAGAGGGGAAAAGATGATTTTGGAAGAGTGATCTCAAGCCTTATTCTAGTCATTACTGAGCAAGAGAAGGTTGTTTGTTAAAGCCACTCCAAATTCATGACAATAAAACTCTATCCTTTACATTTACAAAATAGATAAAATGTAAACAAACATCTTGTTGGATGAAAGGGTACATTTCTCAGCCTTTCTGGAATAAGGTTCCTGGTCTTATTCCTCTCCTGCTTAGCAGAAAAAGAATGACAGATGACTGGAAAGTTTGGGGGAAGACATTAGGCCATTTGGCCCAGCCCCTTCTCTTTTACCTGATCTGCTTCTGCAGGGGAAGTCTGCAGTGGTGCTGGCTGCCCAAGAGCAGTGAGCAAGTCAGCTGCAAATCTACAGACATGTCATCCAGTCTGTCCTATAGTTCTGTCACTGGTTTCCGATTCAAGAAGAAAAAAAGGGTGGGCACCTGGGTAGCTCAGTAGGTTAAGCATCCAACTTTGGCTCAGGTCCTGATCTTACAGTTCATGAGTTTGAGTCCCACACTGGGTGCTCTGCTTTCAGTGCGGAGCCTGCTTATGATTCTCTCTCTCTCTCTCTCTCTCTCTCTCTCTCACTCTCTCTCTGCCCCTCCCACGCTCATGCTCTTTCTCTCTCAAAAATAAAGATTTAAAAAATTTTTTAAAACAGGGGCGACTGGGTGGCTCAATCGGTTAAGCGGCCGACTTCGGCTCAGGTCATGATCTCGCGGTCCGTGAGTTCGAGCCCCGCGTGGGGCTCTGTGCTGACAGCTCAGAGCCTGGAGCCTGTTTCAGATTCTGTGTCTCCCTCTCTCTGACCCTCCCCCGTTCATGCTCTGTCTCTCTCTGTCTCAAAAATAAATAAACGTTAAAAAAAATTTTTTTTAATTTTTTTAAAAGAAGAAAAGAGGGTTTTATCTATTGAACTCTAACAACAATGAGCATTTTAAAACTGGTTTCCAAGGAATCCTACCTACTAGAACTGAGAATTTATGGAAAGTGGCAACCCTATTTGAATTAGGAAGACTGATCTTTCCTGCCTGAACAAAAGCTGTATGTTTGTTTTATCTGGTTGATCAAGAGAAGTAGGGTAGAACAAAAGACAAATTCTGCCAAAGCCTAGAGGAAAATTATTAGAAGAGAGATGCAGAGAAAGATGGAATAAATTCCTACATATTTTGTTCCATCGTGGGTGATGCCATCATAGCTCTGAGAACTAATGAAATATGTGAAGCAGACATGAGAACCCATGTATCTTCTGCTAGCCCAGATATTGAAGAGATTTTAAATAATGTAAAACAATGCCACTCTTTTTATTTTTCCTAAGAAAAAAATCTTAACATGCAATGAGTATATATTTTTAATGAATTAAAAATATTTTAGAATTTTCTGTTTTATTTTTGGTAAATAGCAATATACATATATATATATGTATATATATGTAATATATATATCACATATATACACACACATACATGTAATATATATATTGTACACACATATACATGTAATATATACATAGATATCATATAGATATCATATATAGATATATATATAGCATATATATGATATATATCATCCATATAAGCAAAAGCTCTTTGAGGTCAATAACTTTTAAGAATGTCAAAGAATCCTAAAACCAAAATGTATGAGAACCATTGACCTAAATCATAGTTTAATTTCTTTATTTAACCTTTAACACCCATCTCTCCTATAGCTAGGAGATGCATATTAGAAATGCTTTCAAAGTTTCAATTGTTTTCCTAAATCTATACCAAGTTATAACAACATCCTAGTTCTCTTTCATCTCTACAATCTATTTTTCCAGCCTCAATTCCCATTACTCCTTTTTACATTTATTATACTTTTTTTTTTTTTTAAGATTTATTTCGTTTTAAGAGAGAGAGAGAGAGAGTGCAAGCTGGGGAGGGGCTAAAGGACAGAAAGAGAATCTCAAGCAGGCTCCACACTCAGCACAGAGTCTGACAAGGGCTAGATTCCACAACCCTGGGATCATGACCTGAGCCAAAATCAAGAGTTGGACACTCAACCAAATGAGCCACCCAGGCACCTCTCCATTTATAATACATTGTAATTCACTCAAGAATTTCCTGCCTCTTGGAATGCCCTGTTTCCCCAATCCTCCCATATCTGCATAAATTCCATAATGCCTTTTACATAGTTACCCTGTATCTATCCCCTATACAACTTCCTTAGCACACCTGACCTATAAACCCATTCTGGGGTCAATTCAGTTTTCCTATGTAGCCACTTGTATTCAAAAATCTTTTATCCTACTCACTTTTTTCCTACTCTCTCTTTAGCAGATGTATCCATTCCATCTTACCAATGATTCTTAGTTGCAGATGGAATCTATTATCAACCAATTAACTTGTTCTTTATCTACTCACAAAATATAGTTAAAACATATGTCCCAATTCTCCTAAAAGACTAAATGTTTATCTTTCACCATCCTATACATTTCCAAACAATTCACTTGCCTGTATATTTATCCAAATGAACTAAGAATATTCAGAAAAATATCTGAATGTGACCTAGAGCACGTATGCCAAAAAGTATTTAATAATGTAAAATTCCATTAATCCAGAATGACTGAAAAGGTCTATCTTAGTTAACATAAAATACTAATTATAAATGACATATATATAAGGAAGTATGCTATAAAATGCCATTTTTATAACACAAATAGTAACACAAAAACTATACTGAATATCACTTAATACTTCTTTCATGATTCAGAAAGCAAAGACATGTTAGATCTTGTATTATTAGGTTATCACGTGAACATCAAGATAGAGAATCAAAACGTCTTTAAGGGCACACTGTCTTATACTTCCTTTTACATGCCCTATTGCAATGGCAGAGACCTGGGTACATAAGAGTGTCATAAATACTTGCTGAATTTCATACCATCATTTTGTCAATTAACCTCTCAAAAATGAAATGCACAATATATCCCCCCAAACAACAGAAGGAAATCCACTTTATTTGTTTAAACTTTCCACTGATTTCAATCCTAGGTCAAAGGAGAATTACTATAAATGCTTTTTTGATGAGCCATTTTCATCATTTGAGATGAAAGAGTCAATCTAAAATGATGGCAATATAACTAATTATTTGGCTTTTATCTGGCAAGGATTAGAGAATATGGGAAAAGAACTATCAGGTTCAGTCCAGAATATTTTAAGTGAATGTTAGGAGCCTAAATATCGTGGCTGGAGCAAAAGCTGCTGTGAAGAGCTATGAATGTGCCTTTCAGTGCTATGACCTGTGAGATCAGACAGGCAAGTTTGCAAAAATCCAATGGCAGCAAGGAGAAAATATACCAAAGTACACAAATAGGAGAATATAAAGTAACTGAATCATACCACTGTGTACCAAACCAATTGCTTTATAGAACAAAGTTTTGGAGAATAGAAGCCAAGATTAAAATTTTCAACAGAGAACTAGAGATCATAAAACGTGACATAGTGGACCTGGAAAAACTAGCCAAATAGAAATGCCAGGACCAAAAAGTAAAATAACCAAAATTAAAGATCCATCAATGGACCAGTTTAAAGTAACATATCAGATAAAGCTAAGGAGGGCATCAGCAAAGGAGAAATTATTCAGAATACAGCACAAGAAATAAGAGAATGAAAAATACAGAAGAAAAAAGATACAAAGTTTATAGTAAGAAGGTATATTTTGCATTTAATTAGAGTCCGAGATTTAGAGGAGAGAAAGGGCAGAAGTAATATTTGAAGAGATAATAAGAATTTCCCCTTAACTGATGAATTATTACTCTACATATTTAACAAGCTCAGTGAATTCCAAAGCAAACTAAATAAAAAGAAATCCAAATCTAAATACAAAGTAAGTGCAAAAAACCAGAGAGAACATTTTTGTGAGCAGCCAGTGAAAAAAAATACAAATTACAAAGAAGTAACAATTAGAATCAGACTTCTCTACTGCAATACACAAAAATACAAGTCCTGAGTAAACTGTATTTATTCCAACAAAGCAAGGTTGGTTTAACATTTGAAAAGTCAATATAATTTACCACCCTAACAGAATAAAAGAAAAATCATATGATTATTTCAAAAGATACAGTTAAAATCATAATACCTCTTCATGATTAAAAAAAAAAGAAACTCATAAGCTAGAAGGAACAGAGGGGCTAATAAAGTTTATCTCCCCAAAACCTATACGATCATACTTAATAATGAAAGCTTTCCCTTTGCAAAAAGGAATCAAAGGATGGCTGTTATCTCTGTTTCCATTATCTTGGTAGTGTCAGCCAGTTCAGCAGCACATAGATGATATCAAAGGTACAATGATTAGAAAGGAAGAAACAAAAATCATCATTATTAATGTGATATGATTGATTTTTGTTATCAAAAACACAAAATTTAAGATCTTTACAGGTAAATCTGTGGTTTTCCCATATTTACTTCCCTACATTTGCCATCTCTTTTATCATAGCAACAAAAAGAATTAAGTGCTTAGAAATAAATCTAATAAAAGATGAGGAAGACTTCTACATAGAAGACAATTATTGAGAGAAATCAAAACAAAAATAAATGGAGAAACATACCACATTCATGGATTAGAAGACTCAATATCATAAAGAGGTCAATTATCTCTGATTTTGTCAGACTCATTACAACCACAATCAAAATCCAAACAGGTCTGTGGCTGTACAGAGAGTAACTAGAGGCAATATGACAAGCTAAATCTAAAATTTATATGGAAATGTCAAAATTCAGGAATAGCTAAAATACAAAGCCTTGGAAAGACAGAATGGTTTTAGAGAAGGGATAAACAAAAAAATATAGTAAGTTTATTATTTAGAACAAAAAAGCAGGCTGAGAACCAGATCCACACACACATGGTCAGTGGTTTCTCACAAGGTAGCAGAACAACATGGAGAAAAGATGGCATTTTTGATGCATAGTACTTGGACAACCGGCTATCCACATGGAAAGAATATTGGATTCCTATTGTACATGATGCCCAGATATCAAATTTGAGAAAAGAAAAATAACGAAGGTTTTAGAAGATAATATGGGAAAATACCTTTATGACTCAGAACATAAAAAACTAAGGACACTAAAATTATAAACTGTGAACAGGCAAATCCACAGAAGGGAAAAGATATTTGTAACACATATAACCAATAAGTGGCTCATATACTGAAATACAGAGAGCATATATATATATATTATATATATATAATTATATATTCCTATTATATAATATATATATAATATAAACAATGAAAATCAACAAACCACAGCTGTATGCATTAATATGAATGTCAGAAACATCACGCTGACTAAGGAAAGCCAGACACAAAATACACATTGCATGATTTGTTTTAAATCAGTTTAAAAGAAAAAAGCAATATTGTATATGACCTGAGGTGCTGTCACCCTACAGGGGTACCTGGAAGGGGAGGACTTTCAGAGCAGAACCAGTGATGTTCTATTTCTTGACCTGAGTAGTGGTTACACAGGTCTGTATAACTTTATTGAGCTATTCTCTTATGTTTTATGTACTTTTATGTATGTCCTATTTCATATGAAAATGGTGTAAGGAAATTAAACTAAAAAGCTTACCCCGAGACTAGCATCTGCCCATTATGAGAAAAAGCACAAGCCAGAACAGGAGCACAGTGCCCACTCAGTGTACTTTTATATTTTAATTCAAAACCTGCAAATAACAAGGTGAGAAAAATTAGCAAGCTGACTGTGCTTAGAATTTAAGTCAAAACTATTTCACTTATTCATTTTAATAAAAAAATTAAAAATAATTAAATAATAAATAATGAATTAAATAAATATTAAATAATAAATAAACTTAAATCTTTAAGTGCCTAAACAATACAAAAATGAAAAAAACTCCCCCTGCAACTCAGGTACTGGAATGCAGTGTGATTAAGTGGTTTCAGAAGTTCAGTAATGAATAAAGTAAATGGTGCACTCAGCAAAGGTGCAGAGGATTATAATGATCAAATGCTTTAAAAATTTTTAATGTTAAACTCTATAAAATACATAAAAATATGAAATTTTAAACTAATATAAAATTTTAAAATACAGTATAAGACAATCTTGGCATCTAATTTTTAAAAATATAAAAAATATACATATTGGGGTTCCTGGCTGGCTCAGTCAGTGGAGAATGTAACTCTTGATCTTGGGGTCATGAGTTTGAGCCCCATGCTAGGCATGGAGCCTACTTATAAAGTATATATATGTTAAAAAAATAAAAATACATAAACACATACATATGTACATATACACACACACAATTGCCCAAATGCCTAAAAAGGAATCAAATTGCTCAAATGCCTAAACAAAGATCAGTTTTCAAAATATTATATTAAAAAAATATTTTCTCATTCCACAAATAATCAATGGTAATTTATCCATCTTATAATGCTAATATATAATACTCCTACAAAGTATGGGAACACTAAAATCCTTTTCATACCTTCTATAATTACTGAAAAGAAATAGCACAACTATTTTAAAGGTAAACCCAGGGAATTCAATACATTTTAGTGACAAGCTATAAAAATTATTAGGAAGTTGACCTGAGGAGATAAGGAAATAAGTGAAATCTATTAATTTTCTCAGACCTAATGAAAACTTTTTTGAAGTGTTAATGGCTCTTATGATAACAAGCATTTAATTCAACAAAAAGTCATTAGAGCAGGTAAAAGTTTCAACAAGTAGGAAAAAATATTTGCAGTTTGTAATTTAACTGAAGCTTATTAGGTAACAAATAATCAAATAAGAATATTTTTAGGCATCTGAAGCAAAATGGCCAAACCAATTCTGGAAAGTCAGAAAGCAAATTAACTAATGAGGAGGAAAAAGTAACAGCCCAGAGTGCAAAAGGAGAGGCTATGTCCAAGAATACACCAAAAGACTTAGGACTATCAAAAGCTAATGAAAAGGAAAGTCAGAATGACACAGACATCGACCTGAAAACAAAAAAGTTAGTGAAAAGCCCGTTTATGAAACAGTGTCTACCTTTAATTCCTCCCTGGTCCCACCCATAGCATACTGAACGAAAGCCTGATACTGCTTTCTGAGCAAAATATTTCTAGGGAAAATAACAGCTTTCTGGGGAGCTCCCTGGCAGCTCCAGGGCAATTCCCTAAGCCCCTAAATCCTCCTCAGTAAGGGCCAACAACCCACCCCTTTAATCGAAAGAGAAGCCAGCAACAACAAACCACTGTGTGCATAGACCCTCTAAATACCTTATTTTTGCCTAGTTATTAAATGTAAATGGAAAACAAGGATCACCAGACATTTGAAGAAGGTAACCATATGAAAGAGAAAGATCAGAGTAAACAAACAAACAAAAGGCCCAAGAGCAAACAAAGATAATCAGGAAACCGAAGGGAACAACAAAACAAAAAGCCTCTAATTAATACCCTGAGAGTTTTAAGATGATCTTGCTTTCATAAAATAAAAACAGTAAGAGAAAGAAACAGAAAATAATATGAGCTAATAGAAATTGAAAATATGATGGAATAAAAAATTCCATAGGGAATGAAATTAGGAGGTCCAACGTTCTATTGATGAGAGTTATTAAAAGAGAGGACATGGGGAAGAAATTATTAAAGAAATAACTTAAAGGAACACTTTTTCAAAACTGAATAATGTAAGTTTCTTGACTGAAGGGTCACCTGAAGGAATAGCGCAATACAGGGAGGAACGACCTCCCACACACTATCAAATAACAATCCCTACAGTGAATACATTTAAAATATAGTGGTATAACAATATTTACAGAAACTGTGAGAACCACCAAGAATTGCAAACAGATAAAGTGCAAAGCGGTTACCTCTGGTCAGCAGAAATGTGTGTGGTGATGGTGTTGAGGTCATAATCAGTGATGAGCATCCAATTTTTAAATCATGTATATGTAATTTCTCTGATTAAAATTTATTAAAGCATATTTTTATAATCACTTCTAGATATCCAGAATTCCTTAAGTAAAAAGAATCATTCATATAGAAATTCTATCTTGACTACAAATAATTTTAGAGAACTACTAATTAATACATACCTAAGATATGGGTAAAAGAAACAACCCAAATTTTGATCTGGCAATCCTGACCACATGATGCCAATCGAAAATACTGAAGACCTTGCTCTCCATCTAAAAACGTAAAATTTGTTAAAAATAAATACACAAGAATTGATAAAACATTTAAACCAAAAAATTTCCCACTTCCTATATCGAGATGTTAATTCTATTCATTTAAATCATATTCACAAGAGATATTAACTTTAACCAACATTTCATTCTATGGTATAAGAATTTATTTTCAACAAGGTACTTCAGAAGATTAGGACTCTAACCCCTGAAGTTGCTTCAACAAAATACCTTTTTTTATTTACCTTCCATTAAGGTAACTCAAGGTTCCATGGGCCAATATTGAGCCACTAAGCCTAGAGAATTTTCCAGCCCAATTTTAGAGTCTATGAGGCTAGCACTGATGGGAAAAATTAGGAAGAAAAGTTATGAGTGTTAAATGTTTAATTATTTCCAACTTAACTTTTTTTTTTAAAGAACATACCCATTTCTTTTTTTTTTTTTATTTTTTTTTTTTTTTTAAAATTATTTTTTAGAGATGGAGGGAGACAGAGTGTGAGTAGGGGAGGGACAGAATCCAAAGCAGGCTCCAGGCTCTGAGCGGTCAGCACAGAACCCGACACGGCGCTCGAACTCACGAACGCTGAGATCATGACTGGAGCTGAAGTCGGATACCTAACTGACTGAGCCACCCAGACACCCCAAGAACATACCCATTTCTTAAAAGCTTAGTCTATATTCACATGAAATAATAATCAGATTTTTCCCCGCATTTGATTTAATCAAGACAAATGCTGGAATTATATGAATCCAAAATAACATTAACTCGGTCTATTTTATTTGGTGGAAATTATACAAATTAGGGAAAGTAATCAGTAAATTTGGTGTCATAAAAAAATCCATTAGTTTGTAATGTTTAGTGAGATAATTTCAGTGTATAATTACATACACACTGGATAAGCTCCTAAATACCTGTTGGTAATGTAAATATTGAAATCAACTCAATTTTACATAAGTTCCACCCAACATCATCACACATGTAGCTTCATCAAAGGAAGTTTGGGCTCGGATATGTATTAAGATACAATTAAATGGGTAAGCACAGGGGAGGTTCATCTGAAGTGATTTTTACCTGAAATCTAAAGGATATCTAAGAGTAACCAGGTGAAGGGTTCACATGTAAAACCCTTGGAAAAATCTTACAAACATTCAAGGAATGAAAGGAGGCCAGTGTGGCAAGAGAATGCATGAGGCCAAGTGTGCTTTAAGAGGCAGGGAAACAGAGTGTGTCAGGCTTTATGTTTTGGATTTGGCATTTTCTCTTACCTTAAACTTATTTTAACCATTCACTGATAGGTTTGAAATAGGGAAGTGCCAAAATGATCCTGCCCACCTTCTGGCCCTGCGCTGTGCAATAAAGGTAGTCACTAGCCACATGTGGCTCCTGAATGCCTAAAATGTGGCTAGTATAAATTGAAATGTGACATAATACACACACCAGATTTCAAAAACCTAGCACCAAAAAGTAGTAAAATATCTTAGTGTTACTATCGATTACTGAAATATTTAATATATATTGAGTACAATTAAAATATATCATTAAAATTAATGTCACCTACTACTAAAAAATTTTAAATTTACAAACGTAGCTCCCATTATACTGCTAATAGGACAGCACTGGTGGTGTAACAAGACTGGAAGCAACAAAGGCAGAACTCCCATCCTAACACAGGGGATGAAACAGAAGAAGAAAGCTTCCCAACTCACAGCTATCTATTTAAAACCAAGAGTCTATCTATATTCAGGAGTCTGTACTTCTTCTAAAAGCTAATTGTGTTGTTAAACATGTCATAAATTTAGCTTTTGCTTCAAAGATTAAATTAGTAAACTTTTGAAAATTTAGCTTCTGTTTCCAATTTTTTTTTAACTTCACATTTCTCTTTGAATATTAACATACTGTATTTTAAAATAGGGTCAAGTCCTCTAAATTACCATATCCAAGGAA
Source organism: Herpailurus yagouaroundi (assembly GCF_014898765.1). NCBI lineage: Eukaryota > Metazoa > Chordata > Mammalia > Carnivora > Felidae > Herpailurus > Herpailurus yagouaroundi. The sequence continues at coordinate 41,154,268 of NW_024412395.1, forward strand.
TCCAGATGTACTGTACAAAGCTGAGTCATCACCAACATATATTCAAGAACCTGATTTTCCCCTATCATGTTCTTTGTGATTTCATTTTGATCAAGAGAAAGGAGAATGATTTCCTTAAAAGGAATGAATTAAAGGGGCTTCTCATTTTACTAAAGGTGAAATGAAAATGAATAAAGAACCAGAAGTCATATACAAATTACAAATAGGAACCACTAGTGCTTAAAAGAGTAAAATAACTAACCAGAAACTGGCTGTGAAGAAAAATCACAGCAGGTAATTCCAAGATCATGTGCTTTTTCACTATGCAAACACCTCATTTTATCATCCCACACTGTTAAATCTCCACACGAGGAGCCAGTGACAAAGAGGTTTCCATCAGGAGAAAATGCACAGGCCACCAAGGAGCCATCCTTAACACTACCACACCTGAAATAAAAGCAAAAAAATAAATAAATAAAAAGAAGAAGAAGGGGGAGGTTTTCATTTCAGAGTATCTTTTACCTTATATTACAATTTCTAACAACAGCTTGATATAGTAAAAACAGGAAAAATGGCTATCTGAGAACTAGAAAGGGCAGATGTCTATATAAATAATCATACACTTAAAAAAAAGAGGCTCTAAATGTTATCTTAACTAACGAATTCAAGCCTAAGCTATACAGATCTAAACCAAAGTCCATGTATCTTCGTATTTTTCCAAATGGCAGGTCTGTATGAACAGGTTAAAATCTACAAAACTTAAAAAAAGCTCTGACAACCACTACTATCAACCATGGCCACATATTTCTTAAAAACCTATTCTTACTGAAAAACATGTTGTTAGGGTCAAAAGTACTTTCAACTTTAGTATTAAAAGAAGCAACAGTGAAATCTTTTATTTTCAAGTATGAATTCTTTATGAAAAGAAAATTATCTTGGGAAGAAAAAGAAGCACTGTGCTGACAATATTAATTATTTTCTCAATTAGGAAAAAAAACTGGTAAAAGCCCATCAATTAGTGCAGTGTCCCATCCAGCACTTGAATCTGCAGTGTATCATTTTACAACATACATTAGGGTCGTAATGCCAGAGGGCCAGAAGTCATCATCTGATAAGTGAAAAGGAAAATTCCTTAGTTGACCTCTATATTTCACGCATGTAAAAAAGATGTCTGTATGGAAACCAATTTGACAATAAATTTCATATATTGAAAACATAAATAAATAAAAAATAAAAAAGATGTCATTCCTCCTGCGCATTCTCTTTAAACTATTCATTAACACCGTTTAAAACACATGACCTCCTTCAATCAAAAGACCTAAATCTAATGAGCAACAGTTGTTTACCAGCTGGCATGTGCTTTGAATGATGCTGGGGGGCAGGGAGGAGAAAGTATACTGGGCTATTTTACTTGGTAATAGTGAAAAGTTTATGGGTGGCTCAGTCGGGTAAACGTCTGTGTGACTTGATTTTGGCTCTGCGCTGACAGCGTGGAGTCTGCTTGGCATTCTGTCTGTCTGTCTCTCTCTCTGCTCCTCCCCAGCTAGTGCATGCAAGCTCTCTCACTCTCTCTCTCAAAATAAATGTTTTTTAAAAAAGAAAGAAAAAACTACTCAAAGGGTAAACTTTTTGTTATATGTATTTCACCACAATGTACATAAAAATACATAGCTTTCATGTTGGCAAGTTGCAACAGAACATTACCAGTGTAACATAATTGATGTATTTTTATCTAAAAGGAGTTTTCAGGGGCGCCTGGGTGGCGCAGTCGGTTAAGCGTCCGACTTCAGCCAGGTCACAATCTCGCGGTCCGTGAGTTCGAGCCCCGCGTCGGGCTCTGGGCTGATGGCTCAGAGCCTGGGGCCTGCTTCCGATTCTGTGTCTCCCTCTCTCTCTGCCCCTCCCCCATTCATACTCTGTCTCTCTCTGTTCCAAAAATAAATAAACATTGAAAAAAAAATTTTTTTTTAAAAATTAAAAAAAATAAAAAAAAATAAATAAATAAAAGGAGTTTTCAGTTGTTTTTCGTTTGCTTGTTTTTTTTAAATGTAACACAACACTACACTAATCACAAGGTTCTTTTATCTGGGGTTGGGGTTGATTATTCACCCAGCAAGAATCCTAGTCTGGAAAATAGCTGTGTCTCTTTAGGTGAGACTTACCTACCATTAGTCTATTATTGAGAACACCTGGGTCATGAGTGACAAAAATAAAGCCTAAAATTACTGAACCTTATTCAAAAGGCCATTTTCTTCGTCTAGCTCTTAAAGCCAAAATCCATAAAAGTCTAACAGATTAATCCTTATTTTACAAGAGAAAGATTGGAAATATAAAACTCTCAGAGCCAAGCAGATCTACTATAAGAACCACTTACACATCTGTTTTTATGTCCTTCAGAAATCAAGTCAAAATGTTATTCCTTGTGGTGTCTGAAAATTATCTGCTTCTTCAAGTCATCAAAATATTCTGCCTTCTATTTTTATTTTTTTGGTAGACTTGTTAATAGCATTTAAATATTCATACCTATACAACTTGTACGACTGAGCATTGTACTATTTTAATTTAAATATTAAAGCAGAAAGGATTTAAACGTTCATACCTATATAACTTGTATGACTGAGCATTCCACAAAACAACAGTTCCATCAGCTGCGCCTGACACCAAACAAGTGGAGTCTGGGGAAAACTGGCAAACCCTCACGGGGCTACCACTGGGCTGTTCCATCACTGCCAAAGGCTCTCCATTTTGAGTATTCCATAGGACAGTGGTACCGTCTGTTGAACAGGAAGCCAAAATATGTCCTGAAGGGGAGAAACAGCAGCAGTGGACAGCATAGGTGTGAAGCTTCAATGGTGAGTGGGGCAGTTCAGTAAAGTCACTGAGGGAGTACAGGCGAATTGTTTTGTCCAAAGAGCAAGTGGCCAAGAGGGAAGAGGAGAATGCACAGCAGTTGACATCATCACCATGATCAGCTAATGTGTGGATTAGTTTCACCATGTTTCTTATTTGAAGTAAAATGTCCTGCAATTTTTAAATAAAGATTACTTCATCGTCGGAATCAAATAAATACAACTCACGTCCACACAAAAGAGTCAAAATCAATTCAAGAGTTTTCTCAGAGATGGCTCCTACATTAATATTTTTACAAGACAAACTATTATACTTGAGATAAAAATAATTGGGACAGAAAATGCCAATAAGACTGTAAACTCTAATGATGATCACAGTCACAACCGGCACACCAATAAAGTTCCATAACTCTTGAAAAAGAACCTTGTTGTGTAAGTTCAAACTGATTTGATACTGAACATCCAAAACCTTGAGTATGTATTTCACCTCTGAAGCCTTTCCCTTAACTAATTACTTCTCAAAGATGCCTCATTCCAGATTGGCTACTCTCAACTCAAAAAGATTTTCCATTCTTAAGAAACTGTTTCAGCTGCTCCTTGCAGAGGATGGAGGCAAGGCTAAAGCTCTAAGATGCATTTAACTGCACGGTTCACTCATAAAAACTAACAAACGGTTTCATTCAAAATTTCACTGGCAGTGTTGAGAGCTCTCGTGGTCCACCATCTTGCTTAATAAAGAATAAAATGATATCGAACACTTGAGGTGAAGAAACAATTTAATAAGTCAAGGAAACCAAGAGAAGGACACCAAAGAGAAAGAGTGGCAATAAGGACTTAGCCAGACTGCGCGTAAGAACAAATTTACAAATTTAGAATGAAATCCAAGCCCTTTGTCACTGCTTACAAAATGTTATATGATCTGGCTCTTGCCTGCTTCTCAGATCTCAAGTCCTGCCACTCCTCCTTTCCCTCATTTCCTTCCAGCCTCCCTGATCAAATGGATTTGGTCCTAGCTCTCCATAAAGTTGTTTTTCCATGTTGAAATTCTCTTCCCTTTGCTTTTGGGATCTTATTTCTCAATGTAAATTCCAAGGGAGTAGAGATCTTGTCCATCTTGCTCATTTCTATATCCATAGCACACAAAACAGTGTCAGGCACCTAACATGCTCAAATAAATACTTATTGCATATTTTTCCCCAAATCCACTTGAGTTTTACCTTTAAGTATCATATATGAACACAATATAAAGTTATTAGAAATTTTAAAATAAATCTACCAATAGTAAAAAAAAAAAAAATCCAGCAGGGGAAAAAATAATGCAAAATGAAACAATAATCGGCGCTGAAATACTCTTAGATTGTAATTCATGATCCCTTGTTAAATGTTACTTACAGAATTCTTTACAAACATATGGAGCATAGCTTTACCAATATTTATCATAGCCCAAACTTCAGCATTTTTCCAAACATAAACTTCAATAAAGTCTTAAAAAAAAACAACAACAACAAAAAAAAGCAAACCACATTATGTCTTGATAGATTGTCACCTGTACTAGCGCACTGAAAACAAGCAAGATCATGCGGTGATTTCTGGGAGAACTCCCAAATCCCAACTGTGCAGGTACACATAGGTGATCTTGCAAATAAACTTTGGCTTCCACACCCTTGTGGCACTCAGCTCCCTTTGCAGTTCCAGAACAAATAGCGACATTACCACTTGAAAGAACAGCCTGTTTGGAAGAGCTCTCTCAAGCCTACCGCTTCCTGCCTCCGGGTGTGGGCGTCACCACTCAGGGCTCAGCTGTCACTCCAGAGGTTCCATCCCCGGGCCGGCCGGTGAACTCGCCAGTGTCAACACACGCATCCCTATCTAATCCAAAGCAAACCGGGGATATGCCCCAAATCTCCCCAAATAAAGCCCACGACTTACTCCCCCTGCACGTAGGGACCAAGAGTGTGCCCTAATCTGAGAGCCTGCCAGGCCTTAGCGGACTGAGCCACCCAGGAAGGAGGGCTGCCGGCTGGCCGGCGAGGAGTCAGGCCTTCCGGGGCGCAAGGCGGCTTTTGACTCGGCCCAGCTGCGGCTTCCACGCAACGCCCGCAGTCCCCGCCCGGCTCCCGGCCCGGGTCGCACGGCCGCGCCCTGCTCCGGTCCAGGTGCTGGCTGGCCCCTGTCGCGCGCTAGGAACCAGATTCCGAGGACCAGAGGTTCAGACACCCCGAGTAGGGAGGCTTCGCCGGCTGACCCCAGCCATGCTCCCCCACCTGCCTCTGTCGCTGCTAAACCTGTCCACGGATGCGGCCACTTCCACCTGGAAGACCCAGGGCCTGCGGAATCCGCCCTCAGGTGCCCACGGAGCGGCGCGGACCACGTGACACGCAGGTGAGGCGGGCGGGGCTGGCAAACGCGGAAATCCAAAGAGAATGGAAACGGGCCCCGCCCCCCGGGCCCGCCCCTCGCCGCGGCGCATGCGTGCATTCCCTCCCTTCGCTGCGGACGTCCCTTACTTCTGGCGCCAGTTCCAGATGAGTTCAGTTTGGGGAAGATCCTTTATTTACAGGTGTTTTTTTTTTTTTTTTTTTTCCTAGTTGAGGAAACTGAAGTCCCAAGGCCTAACGAGCGCCTGAATATGGTTTTAAAGGTGGGATTGTATCAACTGTCTGGTTATTGCAGTTCAGGGTTTTTGAAGCTTCTTCCTCATTTCTCGTGTGTCTTGTCTGTTCTCCTCTGACCTCCGTGATTCTCTTTTCTGTTTAGGCTAGCTCGGCTCTCAGCGGTCCATGACTTGGTGTTTTCTGTCATCGTCTTCGTGCTCAGGTTTCCTACATCTCTTCAGGGCAGCCTGCGGTTCCTGCGATTCCTGCTGTTCCTGCTGTTCACTGGACAGGCCCCTGTGGATATCCTGGTATCACCTTGAAGCCGATGTTCATTTCCTCCGACCTTTTTGAGTGTGTCTCCTGGGCTCACGAATGAACCGTGGTTTCGCGTGTAATTGACTACAAAGTCGGCCTGCCAATCACTTTTGAGATTAAAAGGTTGTGCAGAAAAACGTTCCTAAGCATGCTAACGCTTGTTAACCAAGTGCAAGTACAGGATAAGTACGTGACATTATAGGGCTCCCAGATGCAAAATCAAAGATACAGACAACTTTTATTTTTAAATTTTCTTTGTAAAGATTTTAAAACTAATATTTAAGGAATATAGTGAACTGTTGAAACTTTGAAAGCTGCTAGTGATTTTGCTAGTTATTAGTAAGTATATATTGGCAAATTAGCAACCTTTAAGAAAAAAAGTCAATATAGTTTAGTCACATAAATATAATTTTGCTATATAACTTAATTGTAGTAACATCAATCAAAACACATAATTTCATGCCAGTGACACTGTGGGCACATTGTGAATAAACTACTACAATCCTGGAACTTAGATCAGTTTCAAACTAAGCAGCATATACAGGACACCTTCTTGTTTCAGAATACATGCTGCCTTTTGCAATGGTACTTACCCAGTCCTGTATCAGCTTACACTGGCTATTGCTATTGCTATAATACAGAGACTATCCTCCTTAAAAGGAAGATTAGTTACATATTGAATAGAGTTATGAGGCTGTTAGAACCTAACTGAAGCTTCTCTTCTGGTAAATCATTGAAGTAATACTACAAAACATAGCTTTTAAGAGAAGTCTTTTGTTTTCTGTTGATCAGACTTGTTTTGTTTTTAAATTAAAAGCATATCCATGGGAATGCAAGCTGGTGCAGCCACTCTGGAGAACAGTATGGAGGTTCCTCAAAAAACTAAAAATAGAACTACCCTACGACCCAGCAATTGCACTACTAGGCATTTATCCATGGGATACAGGTGTGCTGTTTCGAAGGGACACATGCACCCCCATGTTTATAGCAGCACTATCAACAATAGCCAAAGTATGGGAAGAGCCCAAATGTCCATCGATGGATGAATGGATAAAGATGTGCTATATATATACAATGGAGTATTACTCGGCAATCAAAAAGAATGAAATCTTGCCATTTGCAACTACGTGGATGGAACTAGAGGGTATTATGCTAAGTGAAATTAGAGAAAGACAAATCATATGACTTCACTCATATGAGGACTTTAAGAGACAAAATAGATAAACATAAGGGAGGGGAAACAAAAATAATATAAAAACAGGGAGAAGGACAAAACAGAAGAGATTCTTAAATATGGAGAACAAACTGAGGGTTACTGGAGGGGTTGTGGGGGGGGATGGGCTAAATGTGTAAGGGGCACTAAGGAATCTACTCCTGAAATCGTTGTTGCACTATATGCTAATAATTTGGATGTAAATTTTAAAAAATAAAATTAAAAAATAAAAATAAAAGCATACCCAGTTTGCAGTTATGTGAGGGAGGTAATCTATAATACAGTCTACTTTAAGAATTGTTTTATAAAATCAGCCATCAGGAGATAGCTTTTATTTTTAATCCATGCAACTTTAGAGTTTAATGAGGGAACATTATAAAAAGAAAATGAGGAAACCAAAGTCATATATTTGACCTAGCACCTAAGATGCTCATTTTATTTTATTTTTTTTTTAATTTTTTTAACGTTTATTTATTTTTGAGACAGAGAGAGAGTGAGAGTATGAACAGGGGAGGGTCAGAGAAAGAGGGAGACACAGAATCTGAAACAGGCTCCAGGCTCTGAGCTGTCAGCACAGAGCCCGATGCAGGGCTCGAACTCGCGGACCGTGACATCATGACCTGAGCGAAGTCGGACGCTTAACCAACTGAGCCACCCAGTCGCCCCTAAAATGCTCATTTTAAAGATGAACTTGAGATCACTGGAAATTATTTGTAATGAGAAAGACAAACAGAAAAGGGACAATCAAAATTCATGATTTTGAGATGCTCCTGTGATTTTTTAATTAAGGAGTGCATCATGACTGAGATTTTGGACACCTAATTACATGCCAAAGTATAGCCAAAACAGTATGTTTCTAAAAACAACTTTGTGACTGTATGAATAATAGAGCTCTTTGTAGGAAATAAAGGAAATATAAATAAGAAAAATAGCTAATAATTGCATCACTCAAAGATTACCCACTCAAAGGGTATTCTGCTAAGTGAAAGAAGTCAGAGAGGGAAAGACATATACCATATGATTTCACTTACATGTGGAATCCAAAAAACAAAAGAGAAACCAACTCACAGGTACAGAAAACAAGCTGGTGGTTGCCAGAAAGTGGGGGAAGGTGGGAGATGGGCAAAATGGAGGGGATTAAAAGATACAACTTCTAGTTATAAAATAAGACACAGGGATACAATGTACAGCATCGGGAATATAGGTAAAAATATGACAGCTTTGTATGGTGATAGATGGTAGCTAGATTTACAGTGATCACTTCATAATGTATATAAACGTTGAATCACTGTGTTGTACCCCTGAAACTAATATGTTGTGTGTCAACTACACTTCAAAAAAAAAAAAAGAAAAGAAAAGAAAAGAAAAAGCCCAGAGATAATATTTCCTTTCAGTCTTTCATTCATATAAATATCAATAATTTTACAAAGTCCTGCAAACTTCCTTTTTAAACTTAAACTTATATCCTATTTTCCATGCTTAAAATTTCTCCAGTAGCTTATTATTCTGTATAATAGTTCACATTTCCAGCAACAATTTATTTAACATTTCCCGTTTCAGTATTTTTGTGATTATAAACAGTACTGGATAAGACGGCTTTGTACATAAACCTTTATCCACATTCATGAACATTTACTAAGGAAATTGTTAAATAGAAATAGAATTCCTGGGCATAAGAGTGTAAAAATTCCTAATAGATACTGCCATATTGCTTTTCAGGGGGGCTGTATGGTTTGTACTTTAGGCAACATGTGGTTGTGTCTGTTTCTCCACACTCTTGACAGACTTGAGTAATATTTAATCTTCACTAATTTGATGAGCAAATTGGTTATAATATTCTGTAAGTAAAATATGTAAAACAACCCCCTGTATACACATGACAGTAGTACAGCACAGAGACCTTGAGGCTAATATGGTTAGCTGCAGGGAAAGGCAAGTTCAGAGACGGAAGCCTTGCTGTAGCTGTTCTCTAGTCTATGAGTTTGCACTTTTGTGAGATATTAAAGTATCTTGCCAATAGTCTAGAGAAACATTGTAACAATTCGTAGAGATCATTGATCACATAAGTGACTGGTTATTTTCTCTCACAGGACAGAGTCTCAAAGTAGTTGGAACTTCAACTTAGAATCTTAAAGATTCAAATTTGATGCATTTTTCTTTAATTATGTAACTGTGAGCAATAATCCTATTTTACCTTTATTTTCTAGTTGTTCCTTGTAATAATGCTACTTAAGGAACATAGAAGAACTTTTAAAATGATATATTTAAAGAAAAACTAACTTTGCAATTAAATAGTTAGCAATACATGCTCTCGAAATACAATTGCAATGGCAATGGAATGGGTGAGAATCAGTGAGTGAGTACAAAAATATATGGTTGAGGGTAGCCAAGAGCTCAAAGGAGGGAGACATGATAGGAGCTGGAGTGATTAGAACAGGTGGGCATAGGAATGGGTCCTAAATTAGCTTGAAGTTTGGACCAGCTGAGAAGTGAGCTTAGGAAATTACCCAGTTCCACAGTAACTACTCAGGAATGTATTAGGGTTGTTTCACTTTGCCCTTTCCTCTTCTTTAGTACAAGAAGTATTTTTCTTGTTTATGAATTTTTAAATTCTAAGTACCATAATTTATTTATTTATTTATTTATTTATTTATTTATTTTTAAAATTTTTTTTTCAACGTTTATTTATTTTTGGGACAGAGAGAGACAGAGCATGAACGGGGGAGGGGCAGAGAGAGAGAGGGAGACACAGAGTCGGAAACAGGCTCCAGGCTCTGAGCCATCAGCCCAGAGCCCAACGCGGGGCTCGAACTCACGGACCGAGAGATCGTGACCTGGCTGAAGTCGGATGCTTAACCGACTGCGCCACCCAAGCGCCCCTAAGTACCATAATTTAATTAAAAACTTTTCTTATTTCTCCTGTGTCATTTTCTCAGTTCTTTATTTTCTAATGTCTTTTTATTAACTCTCTTTAAGAGAATTAAAGATGTTAAAAATGCATTTTTGAAAAAAACACCACATTTTTGGTTTCAGATTCATGTTTTTTTATTACATAAGAAGAAAATGTGATGGACACGATGTCCCTTATGGACAGTAGTCCTCTGGAAAATTCTCCAGAAGTCCCCTAGTAGACTTTCTCTCATCTGTCACTGCCCAGAATTGTATCACTTGCCCTTTTGTGAAGCACTTTCAAGAGGTGTGTACTTGCCACTTTGGTGTACTAATTAAGAGTTACATTCCTGGGGCTGATAAAGGGCCCACTTTCCCCTACAAGAGTGGATGCTGGAAGGAAATAAGGAGACAGCAAATGAATATAGTTAAAGTGTTTTCCACATGGAAAATACCTATACAATAGAAATGTATTTAACTTAAGAGAATAGATGTGAAAGTCACATCTCAATTATGTTATGCCTCAATCTTTAATCCTGAAATGGTATTACTCAGTATATTCACATTGTATTTACCACCTAAATCTACCATACTTGGTTGTGTCTTTTTAAAAGTGAAAATGTCGTATGGCCAACTCATCTTTGACAAAGCAGGAAAGAACATCCAATGGAAAAAAGACAGTCTCTTTAACAAATGGTGCTGGGAGAACTGGACAGCAACATGCAGAAGGTTGAAACTAGACCACTTTCTCACACCATTCACAAAAATAAACTCAAAATGGATCAAGGACCTGAATGTGAGACAGGAAACCATCAAAACCCTAGAGGAGAAAGCAGGAAAAGACCTCTCTGACCTCAGCCGTAGCAATCTCTTACTCGACACATCCCCAAAGGCAAGGGAATTAAAAGCAAAAGTGAATTACTGGGACCTTATGAAGATAAAAAGCTTCTGCACAGCAAAGGAAACAACCAACAAAACTAAAAGGCAACCAACGGAATGGGAAAAGATATTTGCAAATGACATATCGGACAAAGGGCTAGTATCCAAAATCTATAAAGAGCTCACCAAACTCCACACCCGAAAAGCAAATAACCCAGTGAAGAAATGGGCAGAAAACATGAATAGACACTTCTCTAAAGAAGACATCCGGATGGCCAACAGGCACATGAAAAGATGTTCAGCGTCGCTCCTTATCAGGGAAATACAAATCAAAACCACACTCAGATATCACCTCACGCCAGTCAGAGTGGCCAAAATGAACAAATCAGGAGACTATAGATGCTGGAGAGGATGTGGAGAAACGGGAACCCTCTTGCACTGTTGGTGGGAATGCAAATTGGTGCAGCCGCTCTGGAAAGCAGTGTGGAGGTTCCTCAGAAAATTAAAAATAGACCTACCCTATGACCCAGCAATAGCACTGCTAGGAATTTATCCAAGGGACACAGGAGTACTGATGCATAGGGGCACTTGTACCCCAATGTTCATAGCAGCACTCTCAACAATAGCCAAATTATGGAAAGAGCCTAAATGTCCATCAACTGATGAATGGATAAAGAAATTGTGGTTTATATACACTATGGAATACTACGTGGCAATGAGAAAAAATGAAATATGGCCTTTTGTAGCAACGTGGATGGAACTGGAGAGTGTGATGCTAAGTGAAATAAGCCATACAGAGAAAGACAGATACCATATGGTTTCACTCTTATGTGGATCCTGAGAAACTTAACAGGAACCCATGGGGGAGGGGAATGAAAAAAAAAAAAAAAAAAGAGGTTAGAGTGGGAGAGAGCCAAAGCATAAGAGACTGTTGAGAACTGAGAGCAAACTGAGGGTTGATGGGGGGTGGGAGGGAGGAGAGGGTGGGTGATGGGTATTGAGGAGGGCACCTTTTGGGATGAGCACTGGGTGTTGTATGGAAACCAATTTGACAATAAATTTCATATATAAATAAAAAAAAATTTTTTTTAGATGAATAAACATTAGAAAACTAAAAAAAAAAAACAAAAACAAAAACAAAAAAAATAAAAGTGAAAATGAAAATAATGCACATTTGTTGCAAAGATAATTATGATAGATGGATAAGGAAGATGACAGAGATGTTAGTCTTCTTAGATTCTACCAACCAGAGAAGAAACCACTGTGAACATTTTTATACATCCCTTCAGAATTTTCCCCACACTAAGTGTATTAAATATATTTTAACAAAATTACTATACATTCTATAGTATAATCACCTTTTACATTTACCAATATTGATATAGATCTACGTGATAGTTTTTAATGGCTGAATAGAACCTATTTTTAAAAAGTCACTTCTATATTCAAAAGAATTTTAGCTTTGCGACAATGAAAATATTCAGAAAAGCGTATCACAAATGCTGAAAGCAATATTAAAAAAGAAATTGTAAACATGTTTTGACAATTGGAGGAATCACTAGAATACGTATATAGATAGCTTCTCAAGGCATCACACTGTCTCCCATACAAACCTACATCATGTGTCTCACTAACCTTTGGTAATCTAATGAACTTATTGAGCTTTCCTTTCACTTCAGAGCCCAAGATTTATTCCCAAAGGGCTCTAAGCCTTAGTCCTCTATCATTCACTACTGAATTCCCCCTCAATATTCACCATATTCTTTGATATCCACTACCATGATTATTAGGGCTATTTTTTTTTTTCTTTTTTAATTAAAGGGGATGGTAAGGAATCTGTTCTGGGAGCATAAGAATACCCTTAGAAATAGGGGCGCCTGGGTGGCTCAGTTGGTTGGGCAGCCGACTTCGGCTCAGGTCATGATCTCGCGGTCCGTGAGTTCGAGTTCCTAGTCAGGCTCTGTGCTGACAGCTCAGAGCCTGGAGCCTGTTTCAGATTCTGTGTCTCCCTCTCCCTGACCCTTCCCCATTCATGCTCTGTCTCTCTCTGTCTCAAAAATAAATAAACGTTAAAAAAAATTAAAAAAAAAAGAATACCCTTAGAAATCGAGCTTGATACTTATTTTAAAAAAATGTTTTTAATTTGGGGGCACCTAGGTGTCTCAGTTAGGTAAGCCTCAGACTTCAACTCAGGCCATGACCTCATGGTTCCTGAGTTTGAGCCCTGCATCTGGCTCTCTGCTGTCAGCAGAGAGCCCACTTTGGATCCTCTGTCTCCCTCTCTCTCTGCCCCTCCCCTGCTCACTCTGTCTCAAAAATAAACATTTAGAATAATTTAGTTAAAAAGTTAGAATTTTTTTAAGTTCAAGAATGAACTATCTACAATTTATACCCAACACTTTTATTTAGTCATCCAATGAGAACAACCCAAATGATTTTCACGTGTATGATCAAGGGAAAGAGACTACAAACAGATCTCATATTAATTTTGCTACTGCCTCTCTCTTGATTTAAACACTAAGGTGCAAAATTCTCTTTGAAGATCCAGAGGATCCAAATTAGCTTTTCCTGTAACCCTGCATGTAGCCAACTCCTTACCCACCACACCTCCAAGCACTACTTTTGCTGTAGTTAACTCATAAATATATACAGGCCCCAGGAATACCTAAGAACTTTCAATATTTTCTGTTCAATATACCTGAGCTTTTTCTTTAGCAATATCAGCTGTCCCAACTAACTAGAGCAAATGCAAATGTTTCATCTCCTGAATATCAATTTGAAAATAAAATTTGGTTGAAATAAAATTTGGTGCAGTTTTTACCATCCCTAGAAAGCAGATAGGGTTAGATAGGACAGTTACATTAAAAAAAGAAAACAAACTTCAAACATACACAAAGTTGAAGCTACTAATATGATTTAGATAAATTGCTTGATACTTTTCAAAACATGGTATTCAAATTCAATATCTATAATAAATTGTTAGTGAAAAATAATACACACAAAAATTGAACATTTGTTGGAAGATGGGGAAGAAGAGTCCTCTTTCACTGCTGGTAGGTGTGTAAACTGGTGCAATCATCTGGAGAGTAATATGGCAAAAACGTGGAAAGTGTGCACACACCTAACTTGTATAGATCCTAGAGAAATTCTTATCGCAGTTAGTTTTCTACTGTTATGTAACAAATTACTCAAAACTGAGTGACTTAAAACAGTATTTATTATCTCATAGTTTCCGTAATAATTCAGTAACATGTAGAAATCAGTTCCATTTCTATACACTAATAACAAGCTATTGAACAAAAATTAAGAAAATAATCCCATTTATAATGACATAAAAAAGAATAAAATACCTAGGAATAAATTTAACCAAGGTGAAAGACTTGTACACCAAAAACTATAAACATTGATTAAAGAAACAAATAAATGCAAAGATATTCTGTGCTCATAGACTGGAAGAATATTGTTAAAATGACCATAGTACCCAAAGCAATCTACAGATTCAGTACAATCCTCATCAAAATACCAATGGCGTTTTTCACAAAAAAGGAACAAACAATCCTAAAATTTGTATGGAACCACAAAGACCCGGAATAGCCAAAGCAATCTTGAGAAGGAATAACAAAGCTGAGGGCATTACACTTACTGATTTCAAACTATAATACAAAGCTATAGTAATCAAAACAGTATACGACTGGCATGAAAACAAACACATCAATGGAATAGAATAGAGAGCCCAGAAATAAAACCTATGCATATATGATCAATTAATCTATGACTAGGCAGGCAAGAATATGCAATGGGGAGAAGACAGTCTCTTTGATACATGGTGTTGGAAAAACTAGACAATTACAAGAAAAATCATGAAATTGGACCATTATCTTATGCCATATACAAAAAAATTTACAAAATGGATTAACAACTTAAATGTGAGACCTAAAACCATAAAACTCTTAGAAGAAAACATAGCCAGTAAGCTGTTTGACATCAATCTTAGCAATATTTTTTGGAGCATTCTCCAGGCAACAAAAGCAAAAATAAACAAATGGGATTACATCAAATTAAAAAGCTTTTGCACAGTGAAGGAAACCACTAACAAACAAAAAGGCAACCTACTGCAAGGGAGGAGATATTTGCAAGACATACATCCAATAAGGGATTAATATCCAAAATATATAAAGAATTCACACAATGTAATATCAAAAAACAACCCAAATAAAAAATGAGCAGAGGATTTGAATAGAAATTTTTCCAAAGGAGACATACAGATGGCCAACTGTCATGTGAAAAAGTGCTCAATATACTAATCAGGGAAATGCAAATCAAAACAAAAATGAGATATTACTTCATACTGATTAGATTGGTTATTATCAAAAAGACCTAAAATAACAAGTATTGGCTAGGATGTGGAGAAAAGGGAGCCCTTATACACTGTTGGGAATATAAATTGGTGCAGCCACTATGGAAAACAGTATGGAGTTTCCTCAAAAAATTAAAACAATACCACAGGATCCAGCAATTCCATTTCTGGGTACTTATCTGAAGAAAACAAAAACACCAACTTGAAGAGATGTATGCACCCTTATGTTTGTTGTAACAACAGCCAAGATATAGAAGCAACCTAAATGTCTATCAACAGATGAATGGACAAAGACGATACGTTGTGTGCACGCACACACACACACACACACAACAGAGTATTAGCCACAAAAAAGGAACGAAATCTTGCCATTTGTGACAACATAGATGAACCTAGAGGGTATTATGGTAAATAAAATAAGTCAGACAAAGACAAATACCCTATGATTTCACTTATATGTGGAGAAACAAAACAAGCAAAACAGATTCATAGATACAGGAAACACACCGTTACCAGAAGAGGAAGGGTTTGAGGGGGGCTGCAATAGGCAGGGGAATCAAGAGGTACAAACTTCCAGTTATAAAATAAAGTCATGGGGATATAATGTACAGCATAGGAACAGAGTCAATAATATTGTAGTAACTTCATATGGTGGTAGACAGTAACTACATTTCTCATGGAGATCAATTCATAGTATATACAAAATAAATCACTATGATGTACAATTGACGCTAATATGTAAACTATCCTTTAATTAAAAAAAAGCAACAACTCAGAAGTAGCTTGGTTGGGTAGTTTTGGCTCAGGGTCTTTAATGAAACTGTAGTCCAGATGTTGGGGGCGGGGCTCCAGTCATTTGAAAGTTTAACTTGGGCTGTAGGAGCCACTTCTAAGATGCTGCAGTCATTTGGCTTGCAAGCTGGTGCTAGCTATCGGCTGTTCCAGATGGGTATCCTCATAACACAATAGTTGGGCTTACCCAGAGCAAGTGATCCAAGAAAACAAGGTGGAAGCAGCAATGTATTTTATGACCTAGTCTGGGAATGCACAGGCCATCACTCTGCCATATTATGTTGGTCACCCAGGCTAACCCTGATACAATGTGGGAAAGGATTATACAAGAGCATGAATACCAGAAAGTGGAGATCATTTGGAAACATCTTGGAAACCGGCTTCCACACATAGGCCCATAGAAGATATGTATGACAATATTCACTGCAATATTAGATTTTCATTCTTAGAAAATTTGAAACCAAGTATGGTATGAGCCTGTGACAGAATACCTTGCAGCAATCAAAAGTAGTGAACTAGATGTACACATTACTTTTTGTAACTCAAAAGAAAAACAAATTTATAGCATAATGCAATGGATAAAGTTAAAAAAACACTGTTTTGCACACTGTATATTTGTAAAAATACACATGTAGCTAAATAAATATGTAAAAGGCTAATTGGAAAGACACATCAAAGTATTTGTACGTGGGGGGAAGGAAATTGAAGAGTTGCTGAATGAAGAACTAGAAAAATAAAAGAAAGTCTTTGCAAGAACAATGTGAAGGATGTGACAAGGATCGAGGAGAGAAATTACCTTCATTGTATACAGTTGAGCTTAACTTTTTTTTTTTCTTTAAGGTATAGTAGTGTAGCCCACTCAGGTTTGTGAGATCTCTAGATCTCACTAGAGCCAAGTTCCTAGTAGATAAGGCTCTATTAGTTTCCCAGTGTTGTATTTTTTTTTTTTATGAGTCATAATCCTATGGAAGGGAAATTTTGATTCTCTTAAAAATACCTACTCTGTCTCCTTGTTGGCATGAAATTCTTTTAACAAACACAAACTTCTTTCATTTCTCAAATGGACATATTTAAGATACAAATGACTTTGAAGAGAGGGAGCCCACAAATAAAATCTACAGGAGGAGTAAATGATTGATACCAAATTTCCTGGTTGAGAATGTGTTTACGGGTGGCTAAATGAATAGGATTTTAAATTTCTTGAAAGGGGATGAGGTTGGAGGTGATGGAAAAGAGAAGGAACACAGAGGGGGTGCATAAGGTACCAAGGACAGATTAGATCCTCATAATTTTGATTAAATTGGTGATTTTAACAAATTTCGTTTGGGGGTTGAAACAAGAAAAAACAATCACCTTGCATTTACAGTAAGTTAGTTATTATGAGTTCAACGTGTACCCATAGATAAGTTTTCACTGTTCAATTTTCACGACGGTTAACAACTAAATAAATACTGAATTATTCTTTACAGATTTCAAACTGATGACTATTTTCTGTGTTTTCTGTGTTTCTATTACTCAGTTATTCTTGGTTGGTTACTCCTTGAGTGATAATCTAAATCTAAATATGTGGGGAAGCCACATATAATTTACAGAGCCATCAAAACTAAAGTGGAGAGTGTTCAGGTTTAAAGCCTAGTTTAAAGTATGTTGCGTATACTTGTTGTGTGACAGCAGAGGGTAAGGAAAATGTTATTATATTTAAAGTGAAAAAATGATACTGGTTTATTGTAGATATACCCAACCCAGGGTACTGTCAGTGCAAGATTCATTCACAAAACAAAGGATCCACAAATTTATAGTAACAATAGTTACCCAGACCAATTGCCCTTTTTCAATCATGTCCACTTCTTGAACGCCTACCCTTGGTGAGTAACAATAACGAAGACACTAATCTAAAGGAGCCACTATTGGACACCTGGGTGGCTCAGTTGGTTAAGTGGTTGATGTCAGCTCAGGTTATGATCTCACAGTCTGCAGGTTTGAGCCCTATGTCAGGCTCTGTGCTGACAGTTCAGAGCTTGGATCCTGCTTTGGATGCTGTGTCTCCTCTCTGCCCCTCCCCTGCTGGTACACTGTCTCTCTCTCTCTCTCTCTCTCAAAAGTAAATAAACATTAAAAAAATAAATAAAGGAGCCAGTATTTACCAAGATTTCCTTTTTTTTTTCAGGGACATTTATTTTTAAAAGAAAATTATCACTCTTGAAAAATTGTACTTTGTGTGTTTAAGTATTTTATTTCTCATTTATGAGCTCCTCAGACACCAGACATATTATTATCAAGCTGCTTATATACCATCTAATATAAATTAATGTAAGCATGTATCATCCCTAAGGCACAACACCCCCATGAAGAAGACTCCCCATGGAGCATCTGGCAGTTCAATAAACACAGAAACCAGACACTTTATTTACAGCACCACCTTGTTCTTTTCTTCACATAGTCTTTTTGATGAAGCACCAGCCCCTTAAGGCATCAGTGCAGTATATGGTTAACAAAAACTGACATATTTACATAACAACAGCTGATTTTCATAGAAGTCTCCACAAACAATCTAGAAATTTTGGAAAATACTCAGTGGCTTTGAAGCATTTTAAAGTTAGTAATATTTTCTTCAAAACTTTTCTACTCTTCCTTCACTATTAAAACCATTCTCTAAGGACATCGTCTCAGGACCACATCTTCACTAGGCTGTACGCTCCACGATGGGTCTGTGCCTGTCTCGTTCACCACTGATTCCTCAGAGCCCAGCAAGGCATCAAATCATATTTCAAGAATGCTTGAATTGGTAGCTCACAACTTATTAGACTAATTCATAGGATCAACTTTGCTTATTGACAACTGGGTTATGTCTACCAGTAGAGACATTTCTCATTCAGAACAAGACTTTTAAAATGTATTCTAAAATTTTCATATTGAAAATATGAAAAAAACAAACAATAAAATGCTGTTCAGAGATGAAAGTCACAACATTTGACTTAAAACCACCCTCCTCCATCCAGCCCACTGTCCTTTGAGCTACAGTCTGTTGTTCCTCCTTTATGGTTTTGAAAAAATCAAACTTAAATGAACATTTTCAGGCTCATTAAGAAAAACTAAAAAACTAGTTTGTAAAAGTCTTTTATTGTATCCGTGCCACACATAGTAGTGAAAAATAACACTCCTAAAAAAAAGAATGCTACCTTTTTCACAACATTTTATTTTAAATAAAACTTCAAGTACTCTTACATAGGTACAAAAAAAATTCTGATCTATTTGCCTCCAACAGGCCACCACAACACACAGTAGATAAAACACAGTGGTTACAAATGTCTTTTAAATTTATTTCTGAGGCAAGGCAAATGGGAAGGAAATGTTTCTATGAAAAAATACTGTGTGTGTAGGAAATTGTCACAATTTTATTCCACATGGATACAAATGATTATACTTTAATTTAGGCCCTGGTGGCTTAAAATTATATAACAAAATAGAAAAATGGAAAACTAATATCCCCTACACCCTGTTTCAAAGGCAGGCACTACCAAGATCAAGGAGACGCCACAGTGTTGGTAGAGGATAATTACTGTACAAGCTGTATAGCTATAATTACCTTCAGACTAAAATAAAATGCTACAATCCTTCTAAGGCATAAACAATAATGTCTCCAAACAATATATACACATAATACATATTTAAAACAAGACTTAATATAAACAATAATGAACAGTATATACATGTCAATTTTTCTTCACTGTCTTGAAATACAATTTAACTACACAAGTGATGCAGCAACATATATATATATATATATATATATATATATATATATATATATATATAAATGTACTTGTAACTCTACAGAAAAGTTTATTTTTGGTGCTTTATAGCACATCAGTGTAAACAGTTTAACTTGGCTTTGTTTTATATTTTAAAACATTCCTTGTTGTATTTTCAAGATTTAAAGCAATTTTCTAGTTCTTCCTTTTCACAGAAAACGAAGATTCTGGATGTGGTTTAATCATAAATAATTCATAAAATTAAATACATTCACTAAAAAATAAACTACAAAGTAAAAAAATGAAAAATAGATATTTATTGAGAGGGAAAGGAGAACCATTTCCCACATTAGAGCTCTGGTGTTGAATATTCAGTGCGATTTGATATATTTTAATTGCTATTGCACTATAACACCCTTTCCTTTGAAAATTCTTTGGGTGTGCTTCCCTGTTCTACCTAAGTTAGCTGATAAATCACACAAACCAATAACCAAGGGCCTTGGTTGTTGTAGGAGTGAAGCCTTTAAAAATGGTATCATTCTTCTGATACTTTTTTTTTTGTTTTTTTGTGATGCTTATTTTAAGGAAAAAAAGTCATTATGTATGTGCCTTGCACATTTATGTAAATACAGTTCACATTGCTGGTCTCATTTGTCCTTGTTTAAAAGGAAAAAAAAAAGAGAGGTTATTATAACTTCAGCTCACTTTGAAAATATCTGTCCACTTTTTTTCAAAATACTTCCTCATACTGTGGCCAGCTCTGCCTATATCAGAATCATCTTCATTAAATGTTTCACAGTTGTCAAAAACAAGCCTGACATCTACAGCAAAGGTTTCAAGGTTTGGATATCTGAAAGAAAACACATGATTTAGAGATTGTGTTTACAGGGTGGCTTTCTTTTATCAACAAATGAAGATGTAATAAAAGGTAAAAGGAAAAATAAAACTGAAAGAAAAAAAGATTAGGATAACTACATTTAAACTGACAGAAAACATATTATACTTTCTTATAGATAAACATTTAAAAAATTGCATGTGTTCTGAACCATGTAGGATTT
This sequence comes from Herpailurus yagouaroundi, assembly GCF_014898765.1. Classification (NCBI taxonomy): domain Eukaryota; kingdom Metazoa; phylum Chordata; class Mammalia; order Carnivora; family Felidae; genus Herpailurus; species Herpailurus yagouaroundi. The sequence goes on from NW_024412395.1 coordinate 41,174,948, forward strand.
AAAAAGATTAAATGGAAAAAAAAACCATTTCTCTGAAGATCAAGATATATTTCAACTAACTAGCATTTTTCCCACATCCAATTTCCTGTCTGACCTGTACACAGTTCTCCGTCCCAAGACTCATCCCACTTGAATAATTTATTAGTTCCTCTGACCAACTGTGGTACCCTATCATTCATATTCAAAAATATTTAGTTGTGGGGCACCTGGGTGGCTCAGTTGGTTAAGCATTTGAGTTTGGTTCAGGTCGTGATCTCACAGCTCGTGAGTTCGAGCCCCACATGGGGCTCTGTGCTGACAGCTCCGAGCCTGGAGCCTGTTTCAGATTCTGTGTCTCTCTCTCTCTCTCTCTCTCTCTCTCTGTTCCTCCCCTGCTCACGCTCTGTCCCTCTCTCTCTCAAAAATAAATAAACATAAAAAAAAATATTTAGTCGCAATAATGTAAATACTTCCTATGCACTATAAACGTTATACTTGCCCTGTAGCCTTTACACACATCTCAGGATATATTGCTCTGTGTTAAATCTGCCCATTTCCCATTTCTGTTCTTTTCTCTTCAAATGTGCTCTTTTGCTAAAGCACTGGAGTGTGATAATCAAAACAAGCCAAAAAAAAAAAAAAAAAGTATGTGTTATCCCTTCATCAGAGTTAACATTATGAGGACCTGCCTTTCCATAAGAAGCACTGTGGCTTCAAGTTCTTTTTTGGCAGAATAAGTCCAATCCTCTTTCTCTGTAAGAACATGGAGAAAAGAACAGAAAGGTGAATGAATCTACCTAAACTCATTAGTTAAAAAGAAAAAAAAAAAAAAAAAAAAAAAGAGTGGTTTGTTTCAAGCCAACTGAAGCCAAACCAATACAGCTCACAAGACGGCTTCTGGAAATTTAAATTAATTCTAGCTTACGGTAAGCTTGATACTAAAATAATTTACCTATTAGAAATACCCATGAAGTACACACTGAAGCTCTGAGACCTGGGAAAGTAGAATTATTTCTTTGATGGACTGTCTTGTATAGTCTTCCCCTCCTTCCCACTTCCATTCTACTATGTGCCGTAATAAAAGGAGTAACTTCTCTCTATCTGCAATGGGCTCACCAAATTAATTCAGAACTTATGTCACCTCACCCATTTTCCTGTTCTTCTGGGGATTATTTTTTAATGAAGGCAAATTCACATAAAATAAAGTTACCCATTTTAAGGTGGCATTTAGTACATTCACGACATTTACTATTACCATTTCTATCTAGTTCCAAAACACTGCCATTATCCCCAAAGGAAACCCTGTATCCATTAAGCAGTTAATCCCCACCCCTCCCTATCTTGTCTCTGGCAACCACTAATATGTCTTTCTCTGTGGATTTATCTACTCTGGAAGTTTAATATAAACGGAATCATACAACATGTGTGGGAATAATTTTTATAAAATATTTTAAGGTTACTTTGAGAAATATTTACCTCTTTAGACTGTTCCTTACTGTAAGAGAAGGTTAATGATTTTTGCTGGGGAGACTAGAATCCAGGTGAAACAAATACTATTCTTATGTCTTGTCCCTCTTCCTTTACAGAAGGATGGAGCAGCATATGGAACCCAGAAAGAGTCACTAAAGTAGGTACTTCCTCCACTCTACTTTATACATTTCTAGTTTAAACATTTGAAATAATGTTTATGAGTTTTGGTTACAACTTATTAGTTTGGGTTTAATCAAACAACTTGGATTTAGAAGGGTTTGAATCCACTAAATTTTGCCTCCCACACAGCTGGCATCACGAACAGGATTATAGAGAACTGTTTCCCTCTCTCTGCCTGCTTCTGCTGTGACTTCCTCCATTCACCAGGCCTCATTCTCAAAAGGGTGTGCTAATGTTTGGTAATGTCTACGCTCTGCCTTGGTGTTTATTTTGGGGATCTGGAGGCTTAGGTTGATCCTCCATCCAGGAATTGGAGACACATGTCAAGTCTTTCTGTGTAAGTCTTGCCGTGGCCATGTTGACCATAGAGCCCATGATGCTGCCCACCTAAACATCTCATGTTTTGAAAGAAAAAGCAAAAGAACTAGTTTATATCCAGACAGCAGCCATTGCTTTTTGGTTCACATTAGAACCGATAGTTTTAATAATTTTAAATGTTTTCTGATTTGGGGCAGATCCCTTCTATAATTTTTTTAAAAAATAAAACAAAACAGACATAATCTTTTGAAAGGCTGACATTTCAGTCTCCAAAGAAATAAGCTACTCATTTGATCAGTCTCTTAAATCCTTTCATACATGTGAGAAGGACACTGATTATCAGGAGTTAAATTCTACTTAACTCTTCTACACTGAATGTAAATTATGGAGCGCAGTGATTTTCGCCAAAAGACCATTTAGGAGGAACTAAACAACATACTGCATTGTAAGGATAACACCACCACCACCACCAACAATAATAATGTGATTAAAATCTATCTTGCAGTTATTCTTTCAATGTAAAATTCCTTCTTTCTCCATATTTTTTGTGACCTTGCCTGAAATTACGGTCACAGGGTAGATTAAGCTAAACCAGTACGAAGGAGTAAGAGGAGCAGAGGAGAATGGAGAAGAGAACACACAAGCTCCCAGCTCCTGGCCACTTACATGGGGGATGCTTTTGTGCGGGCTTATTTGGTAAGTGAACAGCCTCATTTTTGTGGCTGCAAAATGGGCCACTGTTCAGAACCAACTCAATTCCACTAACAGCTGCTACTTGCTGGTAGGAATTTGAGGTAGTCTAACCAATATCATTAACTGTGGCCAGGAAGTCACTTTATTCTTTGGGTAGGATCACAAAGAGAATGTGGTAGAGAAGAGCAAATAGTTTTCTTTCACATTTTAAAAAGTAAATTTTTAGTATTCTCCAAGACCTCACAAGAAAACTTTTAATATTTAAAATTTCCAATGACCTTCTATCTCTACATTATAACAATCTGAAAATATTACAGTCAATTTTTATTAAATCCACACGAGATGTTATCAATATTCCGCAGATGTATGATAAAAGCTCTCGATTATGTTATTTACTTACTTTGGGAGACTTCCCTGTTACTTTTCTTTACCTCTTAGGCTGGGTCAGGTGGCCTTCAATGTCAAAAGCAGCTTTATCACACTGCTTTTCCATTGTTCAAAAAATTTTAATTGACTTGTCTAACCAAACACACATACAGACAGACATATACACACGCACCTCTCCAAAGGTAGGGCTTTTATTTAATGTGTCTTTGGCTCACTAGAGGACTACCCAACACATATTAAGCATTCAATAAATATTGAATTGAAATGATTTACTTACTGCCCACTACTTAATTTCTCTCTAATTGTGGAAAAATCCATAGGCTTCTTAATAACTTTCTTATAACCAGGAACGAGTTTCAAGTTTACAGGAAGTAGAAAAGGCCACGCATCCTCATGAGTTTCCATTTCAGTAAGGATCATACTAAAAAAAAAAATAATGTTTGAAGTCAGTATCTATGCTTTAGAATTATCTATTTTTATTAAAAACTTAGCTTTTATAATCCTTCAAGTAAAAACAACACAAATTCATTTATTAAAAGAGATGAAATACATTTACTGATATTGTAGACTGTACATTTTCCTATCTGTCAAAAGTTGTCCAAAAGTCACCTTTAATACAGTAGAAAGTTTCTAAACAAAAAAAATGAGTACGTGTGTCTGAAATAATTAATACCTGCAAAGAGCGAGGTCTTTGGAGTCATCTCTTTTAGGTTTCTTAACAGAAGTAGAACTTTCCTGTTTTGACAAGTTAATAGAAGTGTTTTCCTCTATTTTTCTTTTTTTCAGGTCTTTGTTTCCTCTTTTCAGTGAACTGTTTGTAGATGCAGAGTCTTCATCTTCAGTATCCCCTGTTAAAGTTCCTTTCTTGCCTTTCTTTGACTCATTAGTCTTTTTTCCTTTGACATGAAGTTTTTTGATTTTTAGAGTTTGACCACTTGCCTTTAATTAAAAAAATAAATAAATAAATAAGAAAATAACCATCTACAGACCTTTTATTATTTTAGCGGTGCCTGGGTGACCCCGTTGGTTGAGCATCTGGCTTTGGCTCAGGTCATGAGCTCACTGTTTGTGGGTTCAGGCCCCGTGTCGGGCTCTGTGCTGACAGCGTGGAGCCTGGAGCCTGGAGCCTGCTTTTGATTTTGTGTCTTCCTTCTCTCTCTGCCTCTCCCCCTCTCACGCTCTCTCTCCCTCTCTCTCTCAAAAATAAATAAACATTAAAAAAATTTTTTTTAATTATGTAAGTCTAACAGGACAAAAAGAATATTATCTCTGATCTAGAAGGCTGATAATTTTATTTTTAATAGAGACTTATGAATTTGTTTTCCCATAAGGTTAAAATCTAATAAAGCATGAAAAATCTATCTTAAGAATTCTTAAAATTCGAAGTGTTGATCTTATGATAATCTATCTTTGGTACTAAAGAACTTAGCAGTATTCCTTTAGTGTAGTCACTAACCAAACGAGTTTAAAGGTACAAAAGGACTATCTTTGAGAACACAGTTAGGAACAAAGGTGAAAATGAACAAAAATATAGACCTTATTAATAAGATACTTGAAGAGGTAGTTGAAAAGCTAGGCTAAAACATGAAAAATAGCTCAGAAAGTGTCAAATAAAGGAAAAGTCCTTTATATGTGATTAAATCTACTGGAAATTGATATATCTCTGTTTTTTTAAGATAAAGAAAAAAAAAACATTTGCTATGAAAAGAGAGCTCCATAAAATTGTGGTTCTCAGGTGTGAATAAAGCAATGGTGAAAAATGAGAGAGAGAGAGAGAGAGAGAGAGATGTCTGTTTTTGCAGAAAACAATAGACATAGTATAAAAGAGATCACATTTGAAATTTAAGGTTACGAATTCTAGCTATAGCTCTGTCAGTGACTAGCTATGGAATTTGCACAAAAATGTCTGTGAGGCCCTATTTCGTCATCTCTAAAATTAGAAAAGTAAGCCACACAATTGGTAAGGTCATTCTAGCTCTAAAATTATATGAACAAAAATCTCAGTGTGGCCTTCTGCAATGTAACTACAACTGTAGACAGCACATTGATGTAACAATGAGCCCCCATCCTTCATCTAGAAATAGGGAAACAAGTCTGTATTTTGACAGTTAAATGTTATAATAAATATAATGGATCCTAGGAGAGAGATAGGCAGTCACTGGTAATGCACGATTTTGTTTTGGTTTTCCAGAATAGTGCTAGCCTTCTTTTTAAAAATGATTTTTTCTCCTACCCAGACTGTTAAAAATTCTTAGACCGCGAGTCAGATATTTGGTCTAGCCTTAATCTAAAGTTGGCTCTATTCTTGAAATACAGTTGGCTGAAAACATTACTTTGGAGTATTTCATATTAATTTCTTTGACAATTTCATGAACTCTGCTATTAACATTTTAAAATAATTGCTCTTAAGCAATTAAAATTATTTGGTTCTCTATTAGGAAGTTAGAAATATAGCTAAGGAGATATTTTAATTGCCTGAAATAAGAAAGCAAACTATCAATCTGATACCTTCCCCATATCATATCAAAGAATCACTACCCCCTTGTCACTAAAATAATTAAAATGTTTTACTAAGTCTCCTTTCCATTTAGTTTATTAATTTTTATTCACTAATATCTGATATTCTGAGTTTTCATATAGCCTGAGCTTCTAGCACTCTTAAATCATAAGAAAACAGAAAGAGGATGCTTAATATAATGATGAAAAAGTCCATTTAATGAAGATTAAATTAAGTTAGATTGAATAATTATGCCACTTAACAAGGACAATATTTCATGAATACGGGCCAAAACTTCTAGTTCTTTATGTGAACTAAATTATTACTTGGGATACTTTTCTAATAAACTCATAACTACGGTAGGAAAACGTGAAACTTAAATCACAGAATCAAAAGGTTTTTGTGATGTTTCAAAAAGACAATGAAGTTTATACATTTCTTTAATAAATAATGTTTATCAGCTTGCCTCATTACAGTGTACACATACACACACATACATATATATCTATATATTACATTTTCATTTTAGAAAGAGAGAGACAGCATGCGAGTGAGCAGAGGAGAGGGAGAGAGATAATCTTTAATTAATTAAATTAATTAAATAATGATAAATGTATATTAATAACATTAACTTTAAAAATCTTTTTATGGGGTGCCTGGATGGCTCAGTCAGTTAAGCAACTGACTTCGGCTCAGATCATGATTTCATGGTTCGTGAGCTTAAGCCCCTCATTGGGCTCTCTCCTGTCAGCGTGGAGCCCACTTCAGATCCTCTGTACCCCTCTCTGTCCCAAAAATAAATAAAAGTCTTTTTACATCAAAATCAAATGTGTAATATTTTTATTGCTATAAGAAACGTAACATCTAGTTCACTACATTAAATAAACAAAGAGAGCAGAGGCTTAGAAATCTGCATTACATAAAAGCACTTGGATTAGATCATAGGGTTTAGGATTCTTAGACCACTGCTTGAATGGAGTAATATAATTTAAGCACATTTACTGAAAATAAAACCTCCTATAGTCTACCAGATGATTAACAAGAATTAACACACCAATTTGTTAGTAATTCGTGAAGCTTTAAAGAAGATTTCTATAAGTTGACAGTTAAGAAGCTAAAACATAATTTATGTACAACCAGTGAAAATTATTATTGAACTACACTTAACTAGATAGGATAAAATAATCAAGTAATGAAAAATTAAAAAGTGATTACTAGCTAATATAATGCCAGGCAGAACCATCTGCTGTTTTATAAAATATAAACATATAATAAAAGATATTATATATTATAAAAGTAAAATATAATAAAAATAAAATATAAATAATACAAATAAAACGTAATAAAGTATTATATACATATGTCACCAAACTTTAAAGTCATAAAAACTCTCACACACATGACTATATTTGATCTTCAAAAACCTCTATAAATTAGATACTATCCCATTTTACAGATAACCCTGAAGCTAAGAATGTGGTCCAATGTTTATAAGTCAGGGAGGTGAGAAAAACCACCAAGGGACCGAAAAAGAGCAAAGGCAGGTAGACAACCAGTTAAGTATGGTATCTTAGAAGCCAAGTGGAAACGGGGTTTTAAGGAGAGGAAGTGCTCCACTCTATTAAATGTAACTAATAGGTTAGATGAGGTCAAAGCACTGATCACTGAGTTGAGCAATGTGGAAGTCATTTGTGGTCATAATAAGAGCACTTCTGGAGAAGCTGTGGAAGTACAAATCTTACTGGAGTAAGTTCAAGAGTGATTTGGAGGAGAAAAATCAGAGAGAACAAGAACAGAAAACTTTCCACAAGTTCTTCTATAAAGAAAAGGGGAAAAATGGAGGCAGTGGAACAAGGAAGAAGTGAGGCCAGAAGAGGGTTTTTGTTTAGTTTTCTCAAGATGGAAGGAAGGAGGCTGGATGGAATTTTAGTAGGCTGATGAGAACAACCCAGGGGAGAAAGAAAAACTGATGATGGTGCAGGAGAAGAGAGAACTGTTGGTCATACTCCTAAGAAAGTGAGGGGGGGGTGCCTTGGGTGGCTCAGTTGGTTGAGCACCCAACTTTTGATTTTGGCTCCGGTCATGATCTCACAGTTGGTCATGAGATTGAGCCCCACACTGGCTCAAAGCTGAGCATGGAGCCTGCTTCAGATTCTCTCCCTCTACCTCTCTTTGCCCCTCCCCTGCTTACATTATCTTTCTCTCTCACTCTCAGAAGAAGAAGAAGAAGAAGAAGAAGAAGAAGGAGGAGGAGGAAGAGAGAGGGGATGGGTTCCTCAAACCAACTTAGAGCCACTAGTAGTTCATGGCAACAGGAGAGAAGGGAGAGTATGTAAGCACACATACAGGAAGGATGGTGGATGTAGTGGCAAATTCTTACGATCTTTTCTTCTGGCGGCTTCTATTTTCACAGGGAAATAGAAGTAAGGTCACCAGTTGAAAATACAGATGGAGGAGACAGAGCTGGAGGTAAATCATCAGGCACCATTAAAGGCCCTCTTAATGACTTGAATTTAAAGGGCTGGGTGTTTATTCCAACCACATTCAGATATAAAAGTATAGGTGCTGGAGAAGTCAAAGTTGGATTAGCCAGAATCATGGTTTTCCTAAGTGAGAGAGCGGCAAAGGGGATAAAGGTGGATACAGTGATTATGATAATGAAATGTTGACACATTACAAGCTAGGTTAGGAGAAAAGAAAGGACCTGAAGGGGGAGAGGGTCTTCAGATAAACGGTGAAAAGGTCTTCAGATAAACGGACTGGAGGCCAAAGGACTGTTGGAGTTAGAGTGAGAAAGGGGGTAGACAGAAGACAAAGGAGGTGGTGAACAGATGCGTGTTTGGAATTTACTTTATGGAGAGGCAGCAGTTACTGGTAATGATTAATGATAGCTAGTGGTCAAGAGATTAAACATGGGAAGGGAGAGCCTGAGTTAGGAAACACCTAACAAAGACTCTGGCCCTCAGTACACACTGACCCTTTCACACTTCTTCTTACTTTCTAATTCTATTATCATGTTGCTTCTCTTTAATCAATCGGTATGAGTGTCCACAGGTTTCTAATTTAAATGTGACCAGAAAGTGACTTAAAATATATATGCTTGTTACCATGACCTAGCAATTTAACTCCTTAGATATATACCCAAGTGAAAACATTTATTCATACAAAAACTTGTGTATGAATGTTTCACAGCAGCATTATTCATGGTAGCCAAACCATGGCAACAACCCAAATGTTCACTAACTGAAGAATGGATAAACAAAACGTGGTATATCCATATAATGGATTATCATTTGACTATAAAAAGGAAGTACTAATACATGCTAGAACATGAATGAACCCCGAAAATATTGTGCTAATGCAAGAAGTCAGGCACAAAAGGCAGTATATTGTAATGACCAGAATAGGTAAATCCACGGAGACAGAAAGTAGACTAGTGGTTGCCAAAGGCTAAGGGGAGAGGAGGAATGGGGAGTGACTGCTCATGGGTACAAAGATATACTTTTTTTAGGGTTGTGAAAATGCTGTGGAATTAAATAGTGCCAATGGTTGTACAACTTTGTGAATATTATAAAAACCACCGAATTGTATACTTTAAAAAGGTGATTTTTATGACTTATGAATTATATCTTTAAAAAATCTCCATACGACTCTGCATTTTGATTTGGCAATTAAAAAATTTAGTGTTAGATCAGTCTTACCTTAGCAATGCAAGCTGGACAAAACCAGTCCCCATCTGGTATGGTTGTAATCTTGGGTCTATGGCAGTATGTGTGACAGCCTTTGTCACAACCATCACAAAGGAGGAGCAGTTCTTCATTATCTCCCTTTCGACAGATCTGGCAGTACTATAATACATGAGAAATCATTTAAAATTAACTCTCTGCTATGAAGAAGAGTTATTGGGATATTAAACACACCATAATTCCTAATTTATATTAGTAACAAACATTCCGCTTGCTAACATATATACAGTAGCCATACACATCTATGTATCTCTCATTACACAGATATGGACCACATGACGGGTGAGCAGTTCAATTGGGGTAAATGCACATTTCGGGTACACTGCAAAGAACAAAGCTAGAGGTTGAATGCCTGCACACACTTCAGAAGCATGTACACATTAACATATGAAATAATTAACATGACATTAGAGCACATAAAGCAATGAGTAGCTTTAATACATGGTGTTTTAATTTTTAATGTATTTCATCTTTTGCTTATCTTAGTATCCTCATGATATCCTGAGAAAGAAATAAGTAAGAGTTAGAGTAATTTTTAAGATAAAAATTAGGAAACTTGTATTAGTATCAAAATTACATATGGTAATAAAAAGATGACCCTATATATTGACTAAGTTATCCATCTATTTTTTGTGATTGATTAAAAAATGTGTCCAAACCAGGAAACTTTGGAATTCAACCCAAATCAAACAAATGTGTCACAAGTGCAGAAAATGGATCCCACAAAATGTAAAGAGGAGAAAAGTGATACAATAAATTAAATCAAATAAAATAATTAGTTATGATTTATTTTGTAGAACAAAATTACTTCTCTGTGAGAAAGTTTCTAATGTCATTAAGAACTTTAAAATATATAAGAAGAGTTTTCCCCCCATGCATGCATATTCTGTATAACAAGTTTCACAAAGGGAAAGAAACAAAGTCAGATAAGAAAAACTTTCAAGATGGCTTTATAAACTGTATTTTGACCTTTAGTTTATATTCTCAGTCACGGTAGTAAATGTCTTGTAGTAAATGTCTTGTAATCAATATTTTAAAAAATGGAAACATTTAAACTTTAAAGCATACCAACTTAAAGTTATATATTTATACTCTTAAAAACAAAATAGCTTAACTGCTCAAACTTATTTTTAAAATTTTCAATATAACAGTAAACCTTAAACTGGGAAAGTCTAAAATAGTGTTATATAACTCAATATGTACAATAATGATAGCTTAAAAATTTTATCAAATTGCAGATACACACTATTCAGCTTAAAAATCTATCAAATATATGTAAAATACATAACACTAAAATTGGCAGGTGTGCTAGGAGCAAAAACAGCAGAGGTTAACATTCCAACAGTAAGTATTTATTTTATGACCTTTCCTAACACCGTATCACTAAATACCTCAGCATGGTATTATTTCTCCAAATTTAAACTACAGCTTTAAAACTTCCACTGTAAAAACATTCATTGCGAAATAACATTTGGAAGGTTATATTTAAATCCCTATAACAGTAAAATTAAAACGTCAGATTCACGAACATTAAGTAAATTCTGTTTCTATAACAGATAACTAAAAATACTATAAAGTGCGTCTTACATCTCACATTTATGATTGAAAAATAAAATTATTTTCTGATACTTATTAAGAAAGGATGGTAGGTATCAAGCTTATAACACTTGAAAAATCACAGCAGTGGCTCATAATATGCTACAGCAAATGTAGAGCATAAACAGTAGATATTGCGTATGCTTAACATTACCAACAATACAAAGCAAACTGTGGACAGAGAATTATCTAGAGGCAGATTATGATAGCTTCTTCTTTCCTTGGTAAGCCTGATCTCTGACAAATGAGGAATATCTAAGGGTAACTGAATACTTTAATTTTGTTAGGACTTGTTATGAGGATTAGTATAGGCACTATTACATTACTAGTTAACAGTTAAAAAGTGCTCATTAATCTTTGAAAATGAAACTATGCCTTCTTTCAAAGATAGTTTCATAGAAAATAATGTATTATTAAATATTAAAAAATGAAGATTATAACATGAAATTAAATAATAAATGTATATTAATAACATGCAAAACAGTTTACGAATTTGCTAAAAATGACATAAAGCTTTTAATTGCAGTAAGTATACTAATGTAAAGGCAGATTTTGGTAACAAGCTCTGGGTTTCTATATATAAATTACAACAAAACTGACCACACTGCAATGACTATTATGGTGCATATGAGAAAAATAATGGTTTGATGTAGGAATTCAATTGTTTTTAATCATTACAGCCTAGATTTCACTGAATAGATTTCTCCAAGGTGATTTTAAAACTGGTTTTAATATTAAATTCTAGAAGAAAAATTCTTTTTACCTGGTAAAAATGCTACCAGATGAACAAAACAATGCCTTAAAATTTATGGTAAATCATAATATGGATTGGAAAAGACCTAAATTTGAGAAGATTGTGAAAACTGCAGATTCATTATTCCATGGATATTTTATGAAGAAGGGAAAAACCACAGAAGAAAAAAAACACATTTTTTTTCTTCACAGAAGTAAAGAAAAACCATATTTATTTGTAGGAATGAATTAAGTAGTCTAAACTTAGAGATGAAAATGAGGGCAGGAATGCTAAATTATTTCAGGATCACTTCTTTTCTTTCGAAGTCATTAATAAAAACATATCTCAAATGTTTGGATTTTAAAGCTAATCTGTAATTCAAAAGCAAATGATAAATTAAGCCATAAAATTTCACATATTATAAATATTTCTATATACGATATATAAGAAGCAAGAGGGACATGAACATGACTTAAAATAAGTACCTCCCTGGAAGATATATGGAATATAGCTTTCATTTTGAGTATACTGTATTTGGTGCCTGGTACAAAGTAGAGGCCACTACAGGATAATAACTACTTGGGCTTGAACAAAGAGGTGAAAAACTAGTTTTTAACTGTGAGTGGAAAAAATAAAACATCTATTCTTCTCATCAGCTATATCCAATGTCAAATATACAACATCAAGTGCACAAACTAAGAGCTCTTGCTTATCCTGTATTTACTAATCTAAGCATTTCTCAGCATTACAAAAGAAGAAAAAGAAAATTGATAGAAATATAAAGACATTTTAAGAATGCAATGAATGGCTGTGCCTGGGTGGCTCAGTTAGTTAAGCGTCCGACTTTAGCTCAGGTCATGATCTCACGGTTTGTGAGTTTGAGCTCTGCGTTGGGCTTTGTGCCGACAGCTCAGAGCCTGGAGCCTGCTTCACATTTTGTGTCTCCCTCTCTCTCTGCCCCTCCCCCACTCATGCTTTGTCTGTCTCTCTCAAAAACAAACATTAAAAATTTTTTTAAAAAATATTAAAAAAAGAATGCCGTGAATGTCTGTAGCAGATAATGTTAGCAACTGGAATGTTTACACGTGTGAAAGGGTCTTCAAAATATTTAGATTAACAGCTATTATGTTGACAGAATACAGAAAACAACTTCAGTCAGAGTTATAAACGATATTCAATGGAATGCGAATCAAGATTTAAAAAAAATAAGAGAACACATTTGGTAGGTTCCTTCAGAGAGCTCAAAATAAGGAAAAAAGTATCACACTAATACAGTATTTAAGAATTAAGCAAAGTGTCAGTAAAGCATACATTATTTTGACAATAAGTAATGTACAGTTAAGAAAGATTTAGAGGTTGGGAAAAACAGGACAAAGTAAATTAGTTATAGTATTTCTTAAATGAAAACACTTACAACTTTCATAATTGATTTTTCCCATGCTATTGATTTCTGTAACTGCTGAATGCACAGAGCTACCTGTGCAGCACTGCGAGCTTCTGACAATGCCCTTCTCCATACCCTGAGCCCTGGAGCAATATCCTCTTCAATTCTGCATTGAAATATAGAAAAATTAAGTAGGTCATATCCATATTTATGGTCACTGAATGTGAAACAATCATCACACTGAAAGCCAAGCAATGACAAAAACATGTAACAGCCAATAAGAATAAGGTTTAAGCAACTAAATTTGATGTAGTGCACAGACTGTGGCTACGTGCCTCAAAGCTTAGTCACAACCAGGTAAATGTAAGATCACTTTGCAGGATTATCAACGCACATAACAAAAAAAAAATGTTTTTACAAAGCACCATGCAAATAGCATGATCCATATGGATCACAGACATACAAGAAGATACATAGATAACAGGCAATAGAAAATAGGCTCCAATTAGCAAAGAAGCACAATAATTTTTCAAGTTAATCTCAATAACCTACCCGTCACCATCACCACTAATGGATGGTGCAGGAGCAGGGACAGTAACTGTGCCCACATTATCCAGTTTGATCTGAATGGTGGTACTTAAGGGGCTCTTCAGATACCTTCTCTCAATGTTCCGCTCCAAATCAGCCAGCCTGGTTACAGCTATATCTAGGGGGTTGTCACTCTTCCGTTCTAGTGCATGTGCACTGCTTTCTTCTTCGCCAGTAAATTCTCCATCATGCTCCTTGCACAACTTAGAAAATGACTTATGTTCAAAATATACCAAGTCCTCCCTTTCTGATGCAGGCTCTGGACACATCCAACCCTATATATCAAGAGAATAATGTTATTATGGTTTCCTCTTAAAATGCCTGATGGGTGAATTACCTGTACTTAAAATACAGCAGCAGACACCAGCTGATCTCAAGGATCTTTACTGAAAATTTTTACCTTGTGTTTCCTAATGCTAGGTAGAGACAAAAACAGAAAATTAAAAGAATCAGGTGTAAGGAAGGATTGAAGAAGAAAATTTAGTAACTTTTGATATGAAAGGTATAATGAAAATCAGCAAATATTCCAAAGGACTTGAGAATACATGCTTATTGATTTTGTGGGACCACTTAAATGAAAAGCTCTCAGTAGTCTCTAAACTTTGCTCTTCCTTTCCATTTTCATTCCTTCCACCACTCTTCCATACAGATCCTTGTACTTACCATTTTTGCTTCAGCCACACAAGCTTTGCCGAAGCTGTTACATTTGTCTGTATGGCTTCTCCCTCTTCTCTTTACCTACCTAACTCTACTCATCCTGTAGCTCTCATGTTAAAATTTAGTTCCTCAGGGAATTCTTCCCTGATGTCCTTTAGGAAGTGAAGTCTCCCCATTACAGGCTCTCACAGAACCACAAAATACTCCACAGCCTTGTGATAGTCCCCATTTTACACTATGAGGGCAGGGGCCATGTCTGCTTTTAGTCACTTTATCTCCAGCATAGTGAAGGCAAACAGACGGCACTTAATATAGAGATGTCGATTGAATAAATGATCTTACAATTCAGCTTGCTTGTATCAACCTTCTAGCTCTAAGTCCTTCAAAGATTCCCTAATATTTAACTATTCCCTATATTTTTACCACGACATTCAAGTACCTCGAGCTACCCTTTCTTTCATGTTCCCATTTATGCATCCCCCACTGCAGTCAAAATCCATGACCTGTCACTCCACAAATATGTTCTGAGCTTCCTGATCCTTGTGCTCCATTCATGCTGTTCACTTTTCCTGGTATGGCATTCCCTATTCCGGGACTGTCAAAAGCTTCCTCATCTCAAGTTCCAACTCAACTTCTACATGAAATCTTCCCTGATCACTCCCATATCACCACCAGAAGTCATATATTCTTTTACTAAATTCATGTATGACTGTATACTTCGCTGTAATCAGTTACTAGATTCTGCAGAGATGTATACATCTCTTGTCTCCCTATTATATGACAAGCTTTCTGAGGGCAGAAACCACCTTTTATCCCATTTTGTGATGTCCACTGACTAATGTGGAATGGGTACATAGTAAATAAAAAACAAAATGAACACTATCCTTTTTATTAAATCTCTTTAGAGATAATTACCTTGTCTTATATATTGGGATGAATTCTTCCTCATTATATTTAAATTTTTTTTTAACGTTTTATTTATTTTTGAGACAGAGAGAGACAGAGCATGAACAGGGCAGGAGCAGAGAGAGAGGGAGACACAGAATCAGAAGCAGGCTCCAGGCTCTGAGCCATCAGCCCAGAGCCCGACGTGGGGCTCGAACTCACGGACCGCGAGATCGTGACCTGAGCTGAAGTCGGACGCTTAACCGACTGAGCCACCCAGGCGCCCCTTCCTCATTATATTTAGAAAGGACATTTATATTTAGAAAGGGTGAAATTATGAATAGTACACATAAGTGCACTAGGTACAACTCGTGTCAAATGTCCTCATTCTTTAATTTTTTTTAATGTTTATTTATTTCTGAGACAGAGAGAGACAGAACAAGGGTGGGGGAGGACCAGAGAGAGATGGGGACACAGAATCCAAAGCAGGCTCCAGGCTCTGAGCTGTCAGCACAGAGCCCGACACAGGCCTCAAACTCACAGACTGCGAGATCATGACCTGAGCCGAGGCCGGACGTTCAACCGACTGAGCCACCCACGTGCTCCTCAAATGGCCTCATTCTTGTAGTTTGAAAGGAACCCTATATCCCACTTAAAAAAAAAAATTCCAGGGCGCCTGGGTGGCTCAGTCAGTTAAGTGTCTGACTTGGGCTCAGGTCATGATCTCACGATTGAGGAGTTCCAGCCCTTGGGCTCCTGCTGGCAGTGGGAATCTGTTTGGGATTCTGTCTGTCCACCACTCCCCCACTTGCGCGCGCTCTCTCGCTCTCTCTCTCTCTCTCCAAATAAATAAGTAAACTTAAGAAAAAATTTCCACTTAGCTACTGAAAACACAGCCAAACACATCTAAGCAGCCAATAATGTGAAAGGGTCAGTGCACTAAAACCTGAGTGTGTCTCCAGGAAAATGTTTCAGGTCCATGTTCTGACTTTATACATAAGTTAGAAAAGCATGATGATATGCTTTTCCAACCAATAGCCAATCAGAACTGGCAAATTAGATAGAGGGAGGGAAGTTGGAGGAAAATAGGGCTATTAGAACCAAATTTATCTATTTATTTTGTTTTTGTTTTCGTGATTTTAGAGCCAATCAAATTTAAACCAGCAAGTAGTAACAACTGACTATGAGAGAAAACAGACTATAGAAAGCAGATATTGTCATTTAAAAAGCAAAGCACACTAGGATCATTTAATGTAGGGGTAAAACCTCTTCACATTTCCTGAGGGAATCATTATCTAATAATTGGTCTTCATACTGAAGATACTATGTCACCAATATAATTTAAATCAAACTCATTATTCTCAATTTAAGAAGGTAGTGTAATGCATAACGTAAGTGACCTAACAAACATGTTAAAAAATTATGCCACTAAAAGGAATAATTATAATTTCTCCAGAAAATTAATTTGTGTAGAAGAGTTCATTTGTTGAAGATTCCAGATAAATGAGTCAGTTTTATATTGTATTACAGTACCAGGAAGAAGATTCATATAGTTGGCTAGGACAATGGTTACAGTAAATGATAAATTTTTGCTTCCCAAAGTAGTTATGGTAGTTATGTTTGTGGCAAGAAAAGGATATTTTATTGGCTCTGGAAAATGGTATTTTTTGGAGATCCCTGAAAGTTTCTGAATGCCAGCATTAAAGTAATTTTGAAGAAATATTTTAATTATCGGATAGGATAGTATTATGGCATAAGCTTCTCATTCCGGATAAAACATGAAATATCAAATCGAATTACATGGAAACTACATTTTCCAAACCTTTTCAGGTGTATGTCTCACACTTATTCATCATCAATCCATTTATATCCTCAGAGACCTCACCTTATTATCAATTGAGAAGACCTTTATACTCTTTACAAAACCAAAAAAGTCTTACACAGAGATAAAGCTTTTCTTTTGCCTTTCCACTGGAAACCAGTTCTGATCGTTGTTTGTGACATAGTAATGCCCAGTAGATAAATACATATATTAAAAGCTTACATAATATGTAGGCTATGAGTGCCTGAGTACCATAATATAACATACATTCAGATATAGCTACATTCTCCAATTTTACATTATATAAAGTGAAAGTCTGACACAGAACATGGCTTGAATAGAGGTTCTTCCTGGTCCTATATGAAACACTACAGTAGGAGTTTAATAGAGCATTATATTATCATGGGTAAAACTGTGAAAGTCTGCTTGCAGTAAAGAACTGCATACCAGAAATGAGATTTTTGATTGTCATTAAGGACGCAGTGAGGTTTAATAAAAAGGGCATATGATCTGGAGTTAGACTGACAGAGTGACTTGGTTTGAACCCACATGTAGCCACTTACTCTAAGACTACTGGCAGGTTACTTACTCTGAGCCTGTTTTCTTACCTGTGCGATGGGAGAAATTAATTCAGGATTGTATGGAGACTTAAATGAGATAAAATGAAAACATTCAACACAGGAACTGGCATATATCAGGCATACAATCAATGTTAGTTACCTTCCATTATCCTAAAAACAGATTTTATTCCAAGCCAATTTTACCTTTACTTGCAAACTTGCTGATGCAACTCTCCTTTCTAGATCTTCTACCTGTTGAAGAATACTCAAATCCATTTCCATTGCTTGTTCTTCTACTGACCAGTTCTCCACAATATCTCGAGTTACCTGGTTTTCTTCATTTTCATTTAATTCAATAATAGCAACTACATTTGAAAAGAAATTAATTTTAAAATCTACTTTACTCCTCAGTGATTTCTCTCGGAAAGTAAACAAAATTCCATGGGAACTCATGCATGTAATCAAACCCACACAAATGCACCTGTGCATATGCAGGCAGCTTATTTTTAAAAGCAGGAATATTCTTTTTTAAGAAACAACACAATATGTCTGCAGGTTGTAAAAAATTGTAAGTAATACCACTTCAAGGAATGTAAATAGTTACTGTTTGTTGAGTAAAATAGGAAAAAAAGATGCCTTTTAGTAATAAATTAAGACATACTAAAATATATCCTAAGGTAAAAGAATTAGTAAAATCTTCATAAGTAAGCAAAAGAGCAGAAATTTCTTTTAGATACATACCATCCTTATTCTTGATGCAAGCTTGGGTAATATAATCCAAGTGTTTCTGAATTTGTTTCTGTAATGCCTTTTCTCTTATTCCTCTGAGATGCAGCACTTTGAGCAAAGCTTTTAGGTCCTCTGGGTCAATAATTCTCCACCAACCAAACTGCATTTCTAAGTCAAGATGAATATGTAGAACTTTTACAAATATCTTGAATACAAATTAATGGCACAATGCAAATCAAAAGATTTATAACTACATATATAACCATCAAAGATTCAGTTATAATACAGGATTCTATTAACAGTGAAATAATGTAAGTGACTAAACACCATCTCAATGTACCCACCTTCTGGAATAGGTTTTGGACTAGGAAAATCTACTGGTTTTGCTACTTCAACAGCTGCAGGTTGAGTTGAAGAGACTTTTTCATTCTGTGGGACTGGAGATTCACTTTTACTTGAAGCAACATTGGGAGTCAAGAACGAATTACCATTTCCTTCAGATAATCCCAATCCCGATCCCAGACTAGGTAAAGGTGACGTAAATGGAATATTGGAGGTAAGCACGCCAGTGGGCCATCCACAAAACTGGAGTCCCATCATAGATACTCCACTTTTCATCTACAAAAAACAAAACATTTCATAAGTAGAATAATCTAAAAAGTTAGGAAAAATGTTTAGCATCTTAAATTATTTTTTAAATTCTGAAAACAAAGTTATTAAATACGCCTCTGCATTAGACTAGAAGTGCAAAGGTTTGTAATGAAGCTTGGTAATAGCAATTCTGACTTTTCCCAGTTTTCAAACGGTGGCAGTGATCATACAAATATTCAATGGATTCCCCATCTTCATGGGGCCAAAGATTAAAGAAAGCAACATAAAAATGACCAGTACAAACCTGAAGAGGTGATACAGCAAATGGATTTAGGCCAACAGGATTCTGAGCAGAAGATGACCCCAAGAGGGGAGCCGGAGCAGGGGAGGGGGACTGGGATGGTGGCTGAGACTGAGGAGTCACCACAGAAGCAGCTGATGCATCAGTATGGGTGAGTGAACTGTCATCACAAGGGGTTCTTGGCAAAAGGCTGAACCACTGTCTATTCTTTTCAGTCAGTGTTTTTAACAGCTGGTCATTGGGTAGAGGGCTGTAGAACTTCCCTGGACCACTTGAACCAGGACTGAATGGATTATTAGAGTCTGTCTTCTCCATGTTGCTTTGTGTTGCTGTTGATTGAATGCTGGCCAATGAATGTTTTCCACTGTTTTGATAAGACAATGTACACCCGTTTGCACTGCTATTTGGTTTGGGGGTTATTATGTCTGACTCAGGAGACATTTTAGCTACTTCTAAAAGCTTGCTTAACTTTGAAAAAGAGCCAGGTTTCTGAAGAAACAAATTTGTGTTATCTTTTTCTTTAGGATCTTCCTTTTGCTCACAAACATCTGGATTTGAGCAATTTAAAGTATCTTCAGAAGTCTCAAATATTTCTTCTTTGATCTGGATACTTTCTACCTTTTTTAGTTTTTCTCTTTCTTTTGCAATTTCTTCTAGTCCTATAAAATTGAAAAGTATGAAGGTCAGTTATTCTATCAAACCAGTATTTTAATTGAATTTTATTACTATTTATCAAGTTATATGCATAAATATCTAAACAAACTTCTAGATTACTAATATTCTCCATTTTTTTTCCCTTTCTTTATAGGCTAGATTTGTTTGCTCATTGGAAAATTAATGTAATTTTGTAACTAATCATTACAAAAAAATAAAATATTAACATATTAAAAGCCCTAATACATGACAAAAATTACTATTAACATTTTTTTGTAAATCCTTCTAGGAGTTCTATATGCAAACACATATACACCTAAGCCTATAAAGTGAAAAGAAAAAAAGGAAATCCTATTATAATATTCTAACCTACATGTTTTACTGAATAATACTCCGTAAACATCCTGATATATCAATAAATATATAACTGCACCATAAATTTTAATGGCTATCTTCAATGGAATGCAATTAATTTAAATAATCAATCTTCTACTGATAGCTATTATTAGGGTCTAATTATTCTATTATAAACAATGCTGTAAATGGTGAATGATCTAGTATCTGTATCATTGTACTTTAAAATTTTTTTTTCTGATTTACTTCCTTAGCATAAATTTCTAGAAAAAACCTTACTGAATGTTGAGATAGGTACTTTTCAGAATTTTTGAAGTATAATTGTCTTACTCCCCTCTAGAAAGTCTAAATTGATACACATTAACACCAGAAGTACACAAAAGCATGTATTTCCCTTAGTCTTCAAATAAACTGAATACTATTCATATTTTTTGTCTTTTCCAATATCTGGGGGGTGAAAGTCCAAATTGTACTTTTTTAATGATCACTATATAAGATTATCTTTTCATAGGTTTATTGGTATTTCTCTTTGTGGACTTCTGGTTCATATGTTTGACCAATGTTTTAAAAAAGTAATTCATAAACACCCTTTTAAAAATATAAATACAGGGGCACCTGGGTGGCTTAGTTGGTTAAGTGTCCGACTTTGGCTCTGGTCATATCTTGCACTTCATGAGTTTGAGCCCCACATTAGGCTCTGCGCTGACAGCTCAGATCCTGGAGCCTGCTTCAGATACTGTGTCTCCCTCTCTCTCTGCCTCTCCCCAGTCACCATCTCCCACTCACACTCTGTCTCTCTCTCTCTCTCTCTCAAAAATAATTTAAAAAAACATTAAAAATATAAATATACTAGTTTATTTGAGAAGTAATATGTGCTCAAGGTAAAATATTTAGTAATGAGAGGTATAAGGTAAAACCGTTTCTGTCCTACTCCCTCAATCCCTATTTCTACTCTTCATAGGTAACCATGGTTAACCAATTATGCCTGTAGATCCTTCTGGAGATCTTACATGCATACATGTGACCATCATTTTACACTATTACATAAATGAGATACTACTCTTCACTTTTCTGCAACTTAGAATAAAACCCAAACTCCTACACAAGGCCTACAACTGTGTATGATCTAGTTCCTGAAAAACTCCACAACCTCTGACCACTATTGTCCTTGTTCTTCCTTTCTCCCTTTTTTTGCTTCTCAAACATGCTAAGTTCTGACCTTTCTTGAGGCCTTTACACTTGCTATTTCCTCTGCGTAGAATACTGTTGTAACTTTATCCTCATATTTCAAACTAAGTGTCATTTTCTCAGTGAAGTTTTCTCTATCTAATTTTTTTAAAATGTTTATTTATAGAGAGAGAGAGAGAGATAGAGAGAGCGCGCGAGCAGGAGTGGGGGAGGGGCAGAGAGAGAGGGGGAGACACAGAATCCGAAGCAGGCTCCAGGCTCTGAGCTGTCAGCAGAGCCTGACGCAGGGCTCGAACCCATGAACCATGAGATCATGATCTGAGATGAAGTCTGGCGCTTAACCAACTGAGCCACCCTCTGATCACCTTATCTAAAGTAGGGGCCCCATCCCATTCACCTTAGAATATCATTCTGTATATTTACTTTGCAGAATTTACCATTAGACACAATAATGTGTTTATTTTCTATTCTACACCCCCTCACCCACAAACTGGAATTTAAATCAACAAGAGTGCTTAAAGGTAGAGCAATGTCTATCTTGCTTATTATTGGATCCCAAATGCCTAACATGATGGCTGCTATCAAATGGAAACTCAATAAATATTTTTTGAATGATGAAATAATGAATTTAATGTTTTCACTATATATATACCTTCAACAGCTTTCAATGGCAGAACACATAATTATACTTGATCAGCTGCATAATATTCTATTATCTAGGTATATCATGACTTATTTAACCAATTCTATTAATGTCTGAAATAGCTCTTCTATGCTTCTCTTGAAATTCATTTCTACCCCAAATTAAAAGTCTATAACTCAGACTTAGGCTTCTGGCCAATCAGGAGTCACAGGGACTAGATTTACCTCCTTGCATGAAACAACCAAAAAACAGACAAAATATATGAAACAACAGTTTGTAAGAAACTGGACATCAGGTGACAATGAGAGAAACCAAAAGCAGCACGCCCTATGACTGCCCTAGTTTACTGCCTTGGGATAGTTTCCAGGCTACATCACAGAGAGAGAAATCCAGACACAGCTGGAAGACTCCTGAGATGAGGAGATGGAACTGAGAGTCCAGGGGAGACCCAAATGGCTAGAGTGCTCAGGAAGGAGAACTGGAGAGGAGAGAGCTGCCTGGAGAGAGAACTCCACAGATGAGTGGACAGACCCCTTGAGTGTTCAGCTAAATAATGATAAGTGCCTATGTGTCAGGAATGCACCTGAGACCAAGGAAAGAACCACCTGAAAAAGATTAGAGGTGAAAGTGCTAGATACTCACACATGTTGGGAATGGACCTATTCCTACCAGCCAGGCTTGGAAACCTCAAAACTCACAGGCATCAGGTAGAATACTCAAGGATCTTGCTTCAGTAGTTAGGGGATAATTAGCCCTAGAATAAACACTGTTCTAGTCCTGCCTAACAAATTTTAAAAGCAAGACCTGAAAGGATCAAACTTTTCCCAAGTACCTTAACAATATTTCAGTTAAACAAAGCTCAAAAATGTTTGTGGGAATTAAAAAATATCCAGTACCAAATGAGATAAAATTCACAATGTCAGGCATCCAATCAAAATTAGAAGGCATGCAAAGAAACAGGAAAACACGATGCATAATTAGAAAAAAATCAATCATAAAAACTGACCCCAAACTAATAAGACAATAGAATTAGCAGACAAGGACATTAAATTTGAAAAAATAATGGCTGACGCTCTGGAAAACAGTGTGGAGGTTACTCAAAAAATTAAAAATAGAACTACCCTATGACCCAGCAATAGCACTACTAGGTTTATCCAAAGGATACAGGAGTGCTGATTCATAGGGGCACATGTACCCCAATGTTTATAGCAGCGCTTTCAACAATAGCCAAATTATGGTAAGAGCTTAAATGTCCATCAACTGATGAATGGGTAAAGAAGAAGTGGTTTATATATACAATGGAATACTACTTGGCAATGAGAAAGAATGAAATCATGCCATTTGCAGCAACGTGGATGGAACTGGAAGGTATTATGCTGAGTGAAATAAGTCAGTCAGAGAAAGACAGATATCATATGTTTTCACTCATACGTGGATCTTGAGAAACTTAACAGAAGACGATGGGGGAAGGGAAGGGGAAAAAAATAGTTACAAACAGAAAGGGACGGAGGCAAACCATAAGAGACTCTTAAATACAGAGAACAAACTGAGGGTTGATGGCGGGGGTGGGAGGAGGGGAAAATGGGTGATGGGTATTGAGGAGGGCACTTGTTGGGATGAGCATTGGGTGCTGTATGTAAGTGATGAATCACGAGAATCTACCCCCAAAACCAAGAGCACACTTTACACACTGTATGTTAGCCAATTTGACAATAAATTATATTAAAAAAAAGAAACAATAATGGCTGAAAAAATTCCAAATTTGGTGAAAACTATAAAACACAGACCCACGAAACTCAGCAAACTCCCAGGAAAAGAAACATGAAGACAACTACACCAAGACATACAACCAAATTGTTTAACACCAACGGATACAGAAAATCTAAAAGGCAGGTAATAAAAAATCTTATGCCTCATATAATCTCTATGCACTTTGTACACATTTACTCTAAGAAAACCCTACTTTATCACCCTAATTAGGCACATGTGGAAAGTGTCACTGTGCTTTATTCAAGTTATTGTTTAGTAAGTACTACTACTTGTTCTTGATTTATTCTGAGAACTAGTATCTTAAACGACTGCTGTCATATGTCCCAAAACAAACAGATTAGCCAAACCAAAAAACCAACCAACCAACCAATTTTTACTGGCTTGAGACTAGTAGATGATGTCCCATTTATATCTAATAAAGTAGATGGAGCTGATGATACATTTTAATAGCCCATTCATCGTTGTCTTCAACTTTTGTATTCAAATTACTTAATTATGAACAGTTAAACCTCTTATTAAAATGTAAAATTATTTAGGGGCGCCTGGGTGGCGCAGTCGGTTAAGCATCCGACTTCAGCCAGGTCACGATCTCGCGGTCCGTGAGTTCGAGCCCCGCGTCGGGCTCTGGGCTGATGGCTCAGAGCCTGGAGCCTGTTTCCGATTCTGTGTCTCCCTCTCTCTCTGCCCCTCCCCCGTTCATGCTCTGTCTCTCTCTGTCCCAAAAATAAATAAATTAAAAAAAAAAAAACGTTGGAAAAAAATTTTTAAAAAATGTAAAATTATTTTAATGTAAATTATTTAATTTACACAGGATGTGTAGCATAAAGAGATTTTTAAATTTTAAATAATTTTCTATCTCCTATCTCATACAACCCCCCGGTTCCTTCCAGTTCTTACTTTTCTGACATGTGTCAATAAGTATTAATAAATATCTTCAAGGGGCGCCTGGGTGGCGCAGTCGGTTAAGCATCCGACTTCAGCTCAGGTCACGATCTCGCGGTCCGTGAGTTCGAGCCCCGCGTCAGGCTCTGGGCTGATGGCTCAGAGCCTGGAGCCTGTTTCCGATTCTGTGTCTCCCCCTCTCTCTGCCCCTCCCCCGTTCATGCTCTGTCTCTCTCTGTCCCAAAAATAAATAAACGTTAAAAAAAAAATTTAAAAAAAAAATATCTTCAAAACAGACTGAAGGCAAGAGATGAAACAGGGAATGCTGTTCACTTGATTCATTTCCCTGGTAGTAAACGCTAGTGCATTATAACCAAGAAAATACCATTTCGCATTAAAACAAATCCTAAACAAATAACATGCTTTCTACTGGAAAGAGACGATGTCTTCTTGAATTTTATCAGAATCACGCTGAACCTTCTCAGTTCACCTAACAGTTGTCATTGGACACTAGGTGTCCACCACTCTGAGGTCAAGTGAAAAAATTTTCCTTTGCTCTCTTTAGTTAGGCTGAAGCAAACTATAATTTTCAAATAAATTTTACTACACTGTAAGTAAAACACAGATAGAGAACATAAGAAAAGTAAAAACACTGGCATTTAGAATACAGGTCCCTGTGCAGTGGCTTCCTCCCAGGGCTCAAAGGCACTTTTCCCCAGAAGTACTCTCACTGATTTTTAGTTGTCTTCATGTTGAGAGAGCTCCCATGACCCAGCATCCAGGAGATTTCTTGCTATTATTACTGTGGAGAAGACTAAAGGAAGCAGATTCTCATCATTTGTCTCTCTAGGATTGTTCCTTCCCAGTCTGATTCAGGAATTAAAAAAAAAGATGATTGATACCATAATACCCTTTCCCTTCATATAAGAGTCCCCCACATATCCATAACAGGAATTATGTTTTATTTACACTTCTAGATCAAATGCTGTAATCATATCCTAATACAAAATAGAAGAGTAACATTCACATCATAGTACATACATATAATTAACAACAAACTTGTTTCATTTTTGTTGCAATACCAAATAAATTATCTATAATCTAACATACCCCTACACACACACACATACACACACACACACACACACACACACACACACACACACACACACATATCTTTGGGTTTAGCTGGGTGGCCATGGGGGCTTTTTTCCTTCCCACTTTGCTGAGGGACAGCAGGACACTACAGCCTTTTAGCAGCTAATATCAACACTGTTCTCAGGGTCCTACATGTGTAGACTTTGCTTTTTGGTGTGTATACCCCCAAGCACTGTTCCTAGACCCGAAGTTCCCTTGATACATTTACTGTTAGAGAAACAAAGTGCTTTCTACCCTTTCTCACACTAACCCATAAATACAGAGCAAGCCATAGGATATAGTATTTTATCTCTTGGAGTGCTTTTGTCACAAATCCAAGTCCTATGGAACCACTATGGGAGCTGGGAGATCTTTTGTACTGTTCCTTCTCTGCTTGTAAGTTGACTTTACTAATAAACTTTGCTGCTATTAGCACTATGTGTGTCATTAGTGGTTTTGTAACTGTGCATCTTGTACAAGAGTTGGTGTCCAACAAAGTTTAATGTCATCGATATTTGGAAGGGAAGCATGCAGGGGTGGAAGAATTTCTCCTTGGGGTCAGTGGTAATTCACTTGGTGGACTTAGGAAGGTCTCAGTAGCTATGCCCAAGGATGAAAGAAGCACTACAGTGTATACTAAAGAGGGGGACTAGTGGTGATAAGGTGGTTTGAAATTCAGTTCTGTCCTTCCTTCCTTACCAGCTTAGAGATTTTCATGAGCCCTAAGTGGGAGAGTGAACTAGAAAGAGTGATAGGAGCCCCTTTAGAAGAGAAAGTGGGGCAAACTCCCACTATTATGTTTAACTCCCCTGTTATGATGTGAACTATCCCCTATGATATGAAGCCAGTTATTGTGAGGCATGCTCCATAGGAACCTGAATGGGAATCCCAGCAGAAGGAAATCCATCAATAAACAAAGTAAGAGCTGGGTTCTCAAACTACCATAAACACGTGGAAGGATCCTTAGAGGCTTGGCTTGCTTGTTTGCATGATGAAGGGACAATAGTGGTGTTAAAACAAGTGGAGTAGGGGGAATGCCCTTGCTACACAATAAGCAGTCTGGGTTAACTCGTAGTGCTGGGACAGGCATTGTCACCATTTTCAAACTGGATGCTTGGTAGCTTTGGTAAAATAGATCCTTGTTGGGGTGATGTTCCCGAGGCTCTTTATGTGAACTGGACTTGATCCACAGCAGATGTAGACACTAGCTACGTTACCATAATTCTAAGAAAACCCAGGGCTTGGGAGGGGATGGGCCTGACAACATGTCCTTGGTATAAAGAATGTTAAATGACTGAATCAGAACAGGTCCATGTATGTGGATAATGGCTTTGATTTTACTCCTTCACCTGGGAGGCAATGTTAGAAATGAAATAGTTCTTTTGGGTCATACAAGCCTCATTTCAGGGAAGGAAATGGAAAGTGAGAGCCTAAAATGTGGCACAGGTTTCTATACAAAATAAAAAGAAAAAAGGTACAAAGGAAGAAGATAGGCTAGACTTCTGGTATTGCTCATAGAGAGAAGCAATGATAAGACAGAGGTGATGTGTTGTATAATTTTAGAGTATGGAAGTGTTATCCACTTCAAAAATCTGAGAAGGTGGAAAAGAGACCCATGGGATGAGACACAGAAGATCCAATGGCCACTGGCTTGAGGAGTTGTTAGGGGAGGGGGAGTTGCCAGAAGATTAGGTGAAGAGAGCCCCTGCAGAGGACTATCCCTCAGACATTACAGTGGTTGAGCCTCACCACATTCACCATCTGGTAAGATCTCACAGTCTCTAGACTCTTCAGGAAAGGATTTGGAGAATAGAACCAAGGGAAATACCCTGTATCATCTCAACTCTTGAAACGGGATTATGGGTTGGAACATTCACAGTCATCAGCTCTACTTTATGAAATTGATTCAACTCCAGAAGCCAGGCTTTCTTTGTTCCCTGATCTGGGCTCTTTCAAACTTAAGAAGGACCAGGGCTGGGCTGGGCTCTATCCCTGGGTCCCCCTCTAAAGGACTGCTAACCACACTTCTCAGTTCACTATGCTAGAAAGAAGAGCCTCAAATATTTATGGGCTTGCTAGAAATGAGGGCCCAAGTGTCTACTGTTCTAGAATGCAAAACAGCCTGGGCAAACAAGTTCCCATATTGCGGCTGCAAGTTGGTGTTACCTATGACTCAAAGCCCAGAATCGCAATCAATGTAAAGGCTTTTGGACCTTTTTGTGTGAACTCCAATTGTTCCTTTATCAGACTGCATAACTGGCATGAAAATACTGTGGTATTGAAGTCCTGCACAAGCATGTCCACATATCAGTGGGACATATTTGTTGTGACTTCTACTGGCAGTTTTGGTAACTGTGGGCCAGGCATGTTGTCAATACCCAGATGCACTGACCAGGCCTGCCATGGCTGTACAAGAGTGCTACATACCTGGAGGAGAAAGACTGCATTTCTCATGCAAGGATAGATTCAGATAGGGGTACTGAACAACACCATTACGCTATTTAACGACGCTGTTTGACACTAGCATTGTAAGTGTCTATGACTGAAGTCAAGACACTCTGATGACATTTGTTAACTTTTGAATATCTCATTTCCTCTAGCTACTGAATGGTATATACACCTTTTCTGGATATAGAGATACTGTGTCTCTCCATGTGTGGACCATATAATACTATTAAGACTGAAGCATATTTATCACATAGTAAGATTTCCAGAAATAATACAAACAATTGGAATGCCTTTCACAGTTGTTGCCAAAGCTTGCCAACATAGTGTTGAGTGGCTGGCTTGTCCATGTTCCCTCTTCTCTACAGGCAGTACAGAATGCTGGAATGATATTCTAAAAGATGGGTGCACCAACACCCCTCCATAGTGACCTCTGTACATTGTCCAGTCTGGCTGTCCTCTTCCGTTTATACTTTGAGCACTTCTCATACCTCATAAAGGTCCTTACACTGTGGTGAAGTTCCTTGGCATATTGGATTTGAAGAGCAGAAATGGAGAATATACTTGGTATGCCAGGACCCTGAGTTTTTATACCTCAAAGTTTCTCTCCTTTTTTGGCACCTTTCAACAGGTGGCTGGGAAGTTACTGTTGTTCATATTACAGATGAATGGATGGACACAAATGTCAATATTCTCCTACTTTTCAGATGACATTTGCAAGTTACACCCAGAGGAATGGTAATTTTTATTCTCTCTTTGTTACCACAGTTTTAAATTTTTTTTGTGCACTCACTCTACAGGCAGGAGATTTTGCTGTAGTCCTTTTACCCATACAATATAGTCTGCCTGGAGGACATCTTTGGTGGGAAAATGGCACCTCCTGGTTTTGTGTGGAACTTACTGTTCCAGAAAAAAAGGACAGTCCATATAGATCACCACTGAAGATAATGATGGACTTGGCATGGGCATAAACATAACTGACCACAAAAGGTAAGAGGGTGAATATAGCATGAATAATTCTCCTGTTGCCTTTCTTACAGATATTAACAAACTATACTGAATAATCCTCTACAGCTATCCCACACAATGACACTTATTTCAAAGCTATCAGGATGTTGTATTTGTCATCCTCAACCTTCTTAATTATGGAGGACATTCTGTGCATTCCACTCCCAGACAGTGTCATAGGAATTACTCATTACTCCAGAGTCCTCATTTGTTTGGGCTATCCATAATTCTGTCCTTACTAATTATGCTGTGTAAAACTCCCTTTATCTTCTTAGAGGCAGAAGGACACTCAGATCCTGACATCTCAGCTCCCAGTGATCCATCAGGACCACCTGGTAGCACTTTTCCCCACTTCAGACCTACAGTTGAGTCTGGCTAACAGCACACTGGCAGTGTGCTAACCCCAGGGAAACATAAATGCCACATAGATACAAAATGTAGCATTGAACCAGACTGGCTGGCACTCTCTGTGATCCAGGGGAACTTGTTTTCTTATGTGAAAAGCAAGGCCTTCCTGCTTCCTATCTGGACATAACACTGTCTACATACTTTGGGAATAACTATGAGACCTTTTATAATGGCACTAACTGGCTGGTTAGCTCATTTGGTTAGAGTGTGGTGTTATATGACTCAAAATCTAAAAGGCACTGGCAACTTTCCCAGCTGTGATCTCTAGGGTCAGCATCAAACCTACCTGCAAGATGGCAGGTTTGTAGGGATACAAGCTTTCATTACTTTGCACAAGGGCTCCTTCCTTGAATAGGCACCCATGAAGCTGAGGGTATGACCCCAAATCATCTACACTGAGGGACACTACCACTGAGAAGGCTTGGGCTGTTATCACTGAACAAAAATAGCATTGATTCCTTGACCCGAGTAATATTATAAATGCATAGCTTTGGACCATTTGTTGAATATACTATAGGCAGATTGCTCAGGGTAATTGATGTTGTGCAATATTGTTTGTTTTGGAATTTCTCTGGCTCATCTGATTTCTCCTTCAGAAGGCACCATTTAAAATCCAACTGATAACTGTTCCACCTAGTGAAGACATATACCTACTGAGTCACAAGGGTCAGAGGGTAGACTGAAGGGGAATAAACCCTTAGTTTTAGCTAAATGGCTACAGGGGCTCTCTTCCTTCTCTCTTCCCAGAGGCCCAACAGAAAGCCAGATTAGTCACTGAGCTGGTTTGCAGATGGACAGTAGGGCCTTTGGCTGATGTTGGCACTGTTCCCAAGGCCCTCAGTATGTGGAACCTGCCCTTTGTAGTCATATTCCCTATTGCTGTTCCCAGGTACAGAATTCCTATATATATAGGACCTATATAAATGTTTTATATATACATATATACATACACACACACACACACACACACACACACACACACACACACACACACGTAATATGTTGTTCCTTAGAGAAACAAAGGGTTTTCTACCTCCTCTTGGACTAAGCTAAAAAAATAGAGTGTGAAAGAAGGCATCTCTCTCTTTGGGTGTTCTTGTTGCCTGTCTAGGCTGCAACTGGACGACACTCTTGTGGAACAAACATGGGGGCTTAGAAGATGCTGTGTGCTTTGTTATGTGCTCTACTCTTGAGTTACCATACTGATAAACTTTGTTATTAGCACCATGAGTTTCACTCATGGTGTGGGTTATCTTGCACGAACACCCTGAATTTAATTAATAATTTTCTTTGGAGGTAATCCCAGATCTGATTTCTTTTTTGTTATAATATTGAGGATAAAGATAATTTTAGGGATTTTTAAAAAAACTTGGACATTTATTTTTTAAAGCTTGTGCATTTATACTTTTAAATAGATGAATGTTGTTAAATCTAACTTTATTAAGAATAGATGGTGTTTTTAGGTAACTTTTAAAAAGTGACAAATGAGAGGAATAGAATATTGCATATTGTTAATATTGTATTAACTTTTGTTTTAAAGTGGGCTCCATGCCCAACATGGGGCTTGAACTCACAACCCTGAGATTAAAAGTCATGTACTCTACTGACTGAGCCAGCCAGGTGTCCCCTGTATTAACTTTTAATATCCAATATTTTATGGTCGTTTCTACTAGTTGGTACTTATTCATCTTTATCAGCCTTGCCTCCCAGATATAGTACTTGTCCATATTACATATTAATATGCTTCTGTTCTTTGTCTTCATATATGGTATATCTTTCCAATTAGATTGTGAGCTCTTTCTGGAGACAGGTTAATTGATTCTTTTGTATCTCCATAGTACTTAGTACAAGGCATAATACAAGTGCAGATTAAACACTTGATTAAAATCATAAAGGTTTTTTTCTACTTTAATTAGCTGTAAGATAAATAGAAGGAATCTACATCTGTTATTTATTTTATAAGTTTCATAGCACTTAGAATATATAGCAGATGCACATTTATCAGCGAATTAATAAAACCTTTATGAGAAAACCTTTAAGTGAAAATTTATTCCTCCTTTTCCGCTGTACTATGCAATGACCACAAATAATAGTATAAAGTATGATTAATATTTATATATCACTTTGTAGCTCTTTTAAATTCATTATTTGACATGATAATAACCAAAGAATTTATACAGAGCCTATTACAATTCTCTTGTAGAAAGAAAAATCAGAGTCCAGAGAGGTTAAATTGTGGGACCTGAACAGAAACTGAGGTCCAGTAACTATAAATTCAATAAATGTTATTTAATTTGAGAGGCCTCAAATTAAAAAGTTTCCTGTAAGCTATTCTTATAAACCTGATAAAGACATTTAATTACTTACTTTCTTAAAGTATTTTTAATGTGCCTGTGATATATAAAGTACAATGTTTTACACTACGTAGAATCAAAAGTTGTACATATAAGGGCTATAAAACTTAAATAATATAAATAAACTGAATGTATATCAATTGCCAAGATAATGATACAATTATTTGGTTTTCTAGGAGTTCACAGATAAGCTGGAGAAGAATTTATAAAAAGGCTAGAACTTGAGCTGGATCAAGAAAGGTGAAATTTAAAATGATTAAAGAAAAGGCAAATTAGCATTATATTGAACAGAACTCAGCAAAACAAAGTATGCAAAGTAGGAAGAATGCACATGTGTTAAGCAGTGGTGAGTAGATTGGTCTATGTAAATTCATATTGGGGAACAGTATGAAGACATTTTGAAGTCAGATTTATAGAAGGCCATGAATGCTTGTATGCCAGGTTATATAAAGACTTATTACATCATCTTATAAGCAGTAGGAAGTCCTTCGAGGTTTTGAAGCAGAGACATGATATGATGACAGAATGTAATGGAAGGAAGAGATTGTATAGAGAGAAGTTGGGGGCAGCTGTAATAATCCACATATATATTAAGAAAGAACTGATTTCAGCAGTGTTGCAGAGATTGACTTTAGATATTTTGAAGGGAAAGTGGACATCCTAGATAACTTCAACTTTACAAGCTCAGGTGACTGAGATTAATGTGGACCTTAGTCAAATCGAACAATATGTAATTGGTCTGGGGTAGGGCTCAGGTTTTGTGATTTTTTAAGGTTCTCATTTGACTCTTGTAGCTAAGGTCAAGTCAGTCATGGGGCACTTTATTGCTCTTAAGCTTCACCAAGGCTGTGCACCTCAGTGACTCACAATTTTATAATATTTTTTTCTGTAATTTTATAATTTAAAATTTTTTTTTCAACATTTATTTATTTTTGGGACAGAGAGAGACAGAGCATGAACGGGGGAGGGGCAGAGAGAGAGGGAGACACAGAATCAGAAACAGGCTCCAGGCTCTGAGCTGTCAGCCCAGAGCCCGACGCGGGGCTCGAACTCACGGACCGCGAGATCGTGACCTGGCTGAAGTCGGACGCTTAACCGACTGCACCACCCAGGCGCCCCGAGTAATTTTATAATTTTAAATTAAATCTCTAAAGATATATGCACCTTTGTTTATTGCAGCATTTTTTAAAGTTTTTTAAAAAAAAATTCCAGTTAGGGGCGCCTGGGTGGCGCAGTCGGTTAAGCGTCCGACTTCAGCCAGGTCATGATCTCGCGGTCCGTGAGTTCGAGCCCCGCGTCGGGCTCTGGGCTGATGGCTCGGAGCCTGGAGCCTGTTTCAGATTCTGTGTCTCCCTCTCTCTCTGCCCCTTCCCCGTTCATGCTCTGTCTCTCTCTGTCCCAAAAATAAATAAACGTTGAAAAAAAAAAATTAAAAAAAAAAATTCCAGTTAGTTAACATACAGTGTAATATTAGTTTCATGTGTATAATTTAGTGATTCAACACTTACATACAACAGCTGGTGCTCATCACAAGTGCACACCTAAATCCCCATCACCTAGTTAAGCACACCTCCCTAACTGCCTCCCTCTGGTAACCATCAGTTTGTTCTCTATAGTTAAGAGTTTGTTTCTTAGTTCGCTTCTCTCCCCCCCCCCCCATGGTCGTTTGTTTTGTTTCTTAAATTCCACATAAGAGTGAAATCATATGGTATTTGTCTTTCTCTGACTTATTTTGCTCAGCATAATACTCTCTAGCTCCATCCATATCATTGCAAATGGCAAGATTTCATTCTTTCTTATGACTAATATTCCATTTTGTGTGTGTGTGTATGTATAAAGAAGTGATATATATATCAGTTGATGGGCACCTGGACTCTTTCCATAAATTAGTTATTGTAGATAATGCTGCTATAAACATCAGGGTACATGTATCCCTTCAAATTAGTATTTTTGTATTCTTTGGGTAAATATCTAGTAGTGCAGTTGTTGGATTGCACAGTGGTTTTATTTTTAACTTTCTGAGGAACCTCCATACTGTTTTTAACAGTGGCTGTACCAGTTTGCATTCCCAGCAACAGCGTAAGAGGGTTCCCCTTTGTCCACATCCTTGCCAATACTTGTTGTTTCTTGTTAATTTTAGCCATTCTGACAGGTGTGAGGTGATAGCTCATTGTAGTTTTGATTTGCATTTCTCTAATGATGAGTGATGCTGAGCATCTTTTCATTATCTGCCATCTGTATGTCTTCTTTGGAAAAATGTCTATTTATGTCTTCTGCCTATTTTTAAATTGGATTATTTGTTTTTTGAGTGTTGAGCTTTATAAGTTCTTTATATATTTTGTATAATAATCCTTTATCAGATCTGTCATTTGCAAACATCTTCTCCATTCTGTAGGTTGCCTTTTAGTTTTGTTGATTGTTTCCTTCACCATGCAGCTTTTTATTTTGAAGAAGTCCCAATAGTTTACTTTTGCTTTTGTTTCCCTTGCCTCAGGAGACATATCTAGTAAGAAGTTGCCAAAGCTGATGTCAAAGCTGATGTCAAAGAGGTTACTGCCTGTGTTCTCATTTAGGATTTTAATGGTTTCCAGTCTCACATTTAGGTCTTTAATCCATTTTGAATTTATTTTCATGTATGGTCTAAGAAAGTGGTCCGGTTTCATTCTTTTACATGAAGCATTATTTTTAATAGCCTAGATATGAAAGCAATCCAAGTGTCCTTCAATAGATGAATGGACAAGAAGATGTGGATGGACAAGAAGATGAGCTATGCATACATACGCATGTGCACATGCATGTGCGCACGCGCGCGCGCACACACACACACACACACACACACACACACACACACAGGAATATTACTCAGCCATAAAAAAGAATGAAATCTAGGGTGCCTGGTTGGCTCAGTCGAGTTAAGTGTCTGACTTTGGCTCAGGTCATGATCTCACGGTTCATGAGTTTGAGCCCCACATCAGGCTCTGTGCTGACAGCTCAAAGCCTGGAGCCTGCTTCAGATTCTGTGTGTCTCTCTCTTTCTCTCTCTGCTCCTCCCCTGCTTGTGCTCTGTCTCTCTCTCAAAAAAAACATTACAATTAAAATTAAAAAAGAATGAAAATTTGCCATTTGTAACAACATGGGTGGGCCTAGAAAGTACAATGCTAGGTGAAATAAGTCAGAGAAAGACAAATTCCATAGGGTTTCACTCATATGTGGAATTTAAGAATCAAAAAAAAAAAAAAGAAAGAAAGAAAAAAACAGACAAACAAACAAACCTAGACTCTTAAATACAAAGAACAAACTGGTGGTTGCCAGAGTGGAGGTGGGTTGGGGGATGGATGAAATAAAGGGGATTAAGGGTACACTTATTTTAATGGGCACTGAGTAATTTATAGAATTGTTGAATCATTATATTGTACACCTGAAACTAAAAACACTATGTTAATTATACTTAAATAAAAAAATAGATTTCTATACTAAAACTTTTACTTAATTTCATACTTAACAAGATCCTCTTCTTGACTTTTCTGATTCAGTTTAAAATATCACAATTTTTCTTTTTTAATTTTTTTTTTTAATTTTTTTTTTCAACGTTTATTTATTTTGGGGACAGAGAGAGACAGAGCATGAACGGGCGAGGGGCAGAGAGGGAGGGAGACACAGAATCAGAAACAGGCTCCAGGCTCTGAGCCATCAGCCCAGAGCCCGACGCGGGGCTCGAACTCATGGACCGCGAGATCGTGACCTGGCTGAAGTCGGACGCTCAACTGACTGCGCCACCCAGGCGCCCCTCTTTTTTAATTTTTAAATGTTTATTATTTATTTCTGAGAGAGAGAGTCAGAGTGAGAGTGAGGAAGTGGCAGACAGAGAGAGGGACACACAGAATCCAAAGCAGCTCCAGGCTCCACGCTGTCGGCACAGAGCCCAATGCGGGGCCCGAGCCCAAGAACTGCGAGATCATGACATGAATCGAAGTCGGACACTCAATGGACTGAGCCACCAGGCACCCCAATATCACAATTTTTCTATTAAGGAATAATTCATCCAATTTTTCTCTGATTTCATTTTTCTTACATCACATTCAATCTTTCTTATAGCAATTCTACCTTCAAGATATCACACTCTGGGGGCACCTGGGTGGTTAAGCTTTGGACTTCAGTTCAGGTCACGATTTCACGGTTTGTGAGTTCAAGCCCCACATTGGGCTCCCTGCTGTCAGCATGGAGCTGTCTTGGGATCCTCTGTCCTCCTCTCTTTCTGCCCCTCCCTATCACTCTCTCTCTCAAAAAGAAATAAACATTAAAAAAAAAGATATCATGGTCTTCCCATGTTTCTTGTTTGTACTTGAGCTTAGGGCCTCCCTACGTTTTTCTAGGCTACTAGAGTGATCCCACGACTGATTTCTCTGCCCCCTTTCTCCTCAATCCAATGTGTACTTTGCTCCAGATTATTTATTTTAGCATAGTTCCCCTGCCTATATTACTCTCTGCCTTCAAGACCTCACAGTCTAGTGCCAGAAATGGCCATGTATGCCAAAAATTGTAAATTATTAAAGTAGGCTATATAACATTTTCCTGGTTTGAGTATTTTAAAGCACTTTGTGTTTATCCTTTGACTACCTCCAACTTCATTCACTCTCTGGTTTGCAAAGTCCTAACTTTTCTTAGAGTTGCCTTTGGGGCCACCCCTGGAATGAAAAACAAGTGTATAGGATATAGGTCTAACTGTAAAGGCTAGGAGTTCCCCAAATACATCAACCAGAACAATTCTGGTTTTGTTAGATATTGGGGTTCTGCATAAGATTTGTAAAATTTTAAACAATTTATTTAAACAAAAACAAAAACAAAAATAAAATCTCAGTTAACTCATTTCTTCCACTCCTCCCCCTAACCTCTGGCAACCACCAGTCTGTTCTTCGTATCTATAACCTTGGTTTTCTTTTCCTTTTATTATTTTTTTAGATTACACATATAAGACAGATCATATGGTATTTGTCTTTCTTTGATTTATTCCACTTAGCATAATGTCCTCAAGGTTTTATCTATCTTGTGGCAAATAGCAAGATTTTATTCTTTTTTATGGCTGGGTAATATTCTATATGAGGTGTGTGTGTGTGTGTGTGTGTGTGTGTGTGTGTGTGTATGTGTGTAGACCCTACCATCTTTATCCATTCATTCACTGATGGACACTTAGGTTGTTTCTATATCTTGGCTACTATGAATAATGCTGCAGTGAAATGGGGGTGGATATATCTTTTTGAGTCAGTGTTTTCATTTTCTTTGGATAAATACCCAGAAGTGGAATTGCTACATCATATGGTAGTTCCATTTTTAATTTTTTGAAGACCCCCTCATATTCTCTTCCACTGTGGCTGCACCAATTTACATCTCTACCAATAGTGCATAAGGTTCCCTTTTTTTCACATTGTCACCAACATCTGTTATTTCTTGTCTTCTTGATACTAGCCGTTCTAACAGGTGTGAGGTGAGATCTCATTGTGGTTTTGATTTGCATTTCTCTGATGATTAGTGACGTTGAGCACTTTTCATATGCCTTTTGGCCATCTGTATGTTTTCTCTGGAAAAATGTCTCTTCAGATCTTCTGCCCATTTTTAAATCAGGTCATTTTTCTGCTTTGAGTCACATGAGTTCTTTACATATTTTGGTTATTGGTACCTTATCAGATACATGATTTATAAATATCTTCTCCCACTCAGATTACCTGTTCATTTTGCTGATGGTTTCCTTTGCAGTGCAATAACTTTTTAGACCAATGTAGTCCCACTTACTTATTTATTACTATTTTTTCC
Source organism: Herpailurus yagouaroundi (assembly GCF_014898765.1). NCBI lineage: Eukaryota > Metazoa > Chordata > Mammalia > Carnivora > Felidae > Herpailurus > Herpailurus yagouaroundi. Next base: position 41,212,715 of record NW_024412395.1, read on the forward strand.
ATGCTTAAAATATTTTTATTTTAAAATATTTTATGCAAACAGTTAAAGGAACCCATCACACTATTCTGTTGAATCAACAGGCTGACCCATCTACATCAATTTTTAAAAACAAGTACAATGCAATTGAAGCTTCCATGTACCCTCCCTGATACCATTAGCAACTCCTGCCCTGGAAAGGCAAGGGGTAACTTTCACATATAATTCCAATACATGATTTTATACTCTTACTTCATGTAATTTGAAGCCATAGGAAATATATTACTGTGTAAAACACTGCTTACTATATGCCAACAATGCATAAATGCCAGCCACAACTTTAAGTACTTTACACGCATTATTAACTGCCCTCCTGCAAAAGATTTTTATTTTATTTTTTTTTAATTTTTTTTTCAACGTTTATTTATTTTTGGGACAGAGAGAGACAGAGCATGAACGGGGGAGGGGCAGAGAGAGAGGGAGACACCGAATCGGAAACAGGCTCCAGGCTCTGAGCCATCAGCCCAGAGCCTGATGCGGGGCTCGAACTCACGGACCGCGAGATCGTGACCTGGCTGAAGTCGGACGCTTAACCGACTGCGCCACCCAGGCGCCCCAAAAGATTTTTATTTTAAAAAGTTGTTGCTAAAAACAACTACTTTATAAAATTTTGGGTCTGGACATCGCTGTGATTAATCAAACCCCTCTTTCCACTGGACTGTTAAAGTATTACAATGCATGGATTTTGTTTTATCTATCTTTCAACCTCCTGCAGTACCTATAAATGCCTGGCATTAAATGGGTATTCAAAAAAAAAAGTGTTAAAAGAAGTTTTGGCCTGCATGCATCACCATGGAACCATAGCTATATCCTGAAACTTGTAAGCACTGGCATAATACTCTCAGTGCCATCAGAATTTAAACATTTGGAAACACTCAAACATATAGTTCTGAAAAGTTCACTTCAAGACCATTTATCCAGCACATAAATGCACTGGGTACTGAGTTAGTTAATATAACACAAGTGGAGACAGCAAGAAAATAGCCTAAAGGTAAATAAATAAATAAATAAATAAATAAATAAATAAATAAATAAAATAAAAAATAAAAAATAAAAAAATAAAAATCAAGGATTGTGTAGTTTAACACAAAACTCAAGAAAGACAAAGGTTTAATGGAGAAGGAAGTGATCATAAATTTCAGACATGAACAAGATTTCAAGATGAATGAGATTATGATAAGGGCCTTACTTTAAGTGAGTTATTTCCAGGGATACTGACAGGATGGACGCTTTTTGCAAAGGTTAAAGAATAAACCACATATTAAAAAATTTGACAATGGGAAGGGAGAAAAAATAGAGAAGCAGCTATAAAGGAAAATACAGGGAAAGATCTTTGTCCACTAAGTAAGAAAAGAACACTTTATGTGTGATGTCAGAAAGAGTGACAGAAGAGAAATCATGAACACAGAGGAAATATTTATCAGTGAAAGAGGCATGAGTTCAAAAGGAAGGGGAATCAAGGTTTTACACTGTTTATCCATAAAGCAAATATGATTGTGGAAGCACAAACTATAGTGAAGAAGTAACACGGTTTTTCAAAGTATGGTTTTTGATATTATTTTGTAACAGATTAATAGTTCCTACCTTCACCACTCTCCATGCCTTCTACAAAAATCCCCCCACATTGGGGAAGAATCCAGTACCGGCGTCTGTAACGATCCTGGCCAAACATCATCGAACGCAAAGAGTGAGAAGCGTCAAAGAGCTTCCTTCTGTACTGACTCTGTTGCTGTTAAAAAATGATGCATATAATTAAGCTATGGGTGTCAAGTGCTTTAAAAATTAATATAAAAGTGACTTTACACTTATTATGCCTTTACTAAGCAGATAAATTTCACTACTGGGAACAGACAGCAAAAGAGCTAAATATTCTATGCCTGACTTCAATTTCAGTAACACTTAATATAGTTAGTAATTATTTTGAAAGTAATTGGAATAGTCTTGTTACCATGGATTAAAAAGATGTTTTATTTTACCAGTTATCTTATAGTAAAGCAAATCTTAAGCTTGGTAGCAAACAATGTGATCAACTATTTTACTGGCCAGAACAAACTGGCTCAGTTCTATTGAGTATATAGTGTATAACAAATAACTCTCACAACATATGTAATTGACCGTATCTGTATTTGCTTATTTTTATACTCATACTGTAAACCTAAGCAACAAATTGCTAAATTTTGGGATAAATTTGGGATGAATCTAACATTGATATAATATACAGGTATCTCATAACATTAATCTCATAATACTAATACTTTTAAAAATACATCTTTTTTACAGAAGTCCATTTGAAACTTCACTAATACTACTGAAATTCAATTTTCAATTGAATTTTTAAAATCATTAGTATGTAAATATGTAATTTATAAATCCAGTGCAAATATAATCCACAAATATAGTAATGTAGAATAAAACATAAGATGCTGAAACTATTACCATGACATTTGATTGAATTTTAAAAACAATTACTTTCAAGAAATAAAACAATGCATTTATGCTATTTTGTATTTAGATGAAGAGCTGAAGAATATAGGCCCTGGTTAAGTTTAGGCTTTTAACCTTGTTATTAAACTTTTAAGGTTTAATTGTGAGAATGTTTCTAGAGCTCCTCATTTTACTTATTTATAAAAAACTTATTTTTATGTTAGCAGCCAGAAAAACTAATCCTATACAAGGTGGATCTTTAAAACACCGCAAAAAAGATATTAACTGTAGTCTGAAAAGTGCTTACTTTACTCAGTTTTTCAATCTGTTTTTCTAGCTCTTCAACACTTGCTGCTTGGTCACCTTCATCCTATACATAACAAAATACATATCATTTACCTGCTTTTAAGATTTATTTAATCAATCAGTCAGCAAATATATAATGAAAGTCTTCTATATGCAAGGTACTATAATATGCATATGGAAATGTGTAAGATTCAGTTGTTGTTCTTTATAAATTAATAATCTGGTAGGGAGACAAATAAAACATTAACACTAAAAAATGAAAACCACCAAATAGTAGGGAGCTATAAGGCTCTCAAGACAGGTAGAGATTAAGAGTCATGGAGTTCAGGGGAGGGAGAGATTTATTCTAGTGGGAATCTATACTAAGAATCTATACTTAGAATCTATACTAAGAAGTTGTGTTTTTTTAATATGAAATTTATTGTCAAATTGGTTTCCATACAACATTCAGTGCTCATCCCAATAGGTGCCCTCCTCAATGCCCATCACCCACCCTCCCCTCCCTCCCAACCCCCATCAACCCTCAGTTTATTCTCAGTTTTTAAGGGTTTCTTATGCTTTGGCTCTCTCCCTCTCTACCTTTTTTGTTTGTTTGTTTCCTTCCCCTCCCCCATGGTCTTCTGTTAAGTTTCTCAGGAGCCACATAAGAGTGAAAACATATGGTATCTGTCTTTCTCTGTATGACTTATTTCACTTAGCATAACACTCTCCAGTTCCATCCACGTTGCTACAAAAGGAATACAGGAGTGCTGAGTTGCTACAAAAGGAATACAGGAGTGTTGCTACAAAAGGAATACAGGAGGCACTTGTACCCCAATGTTTACAGCAGCACTTTCAACAATAGCCAGATTATGGAAAGAGCCTAAATGTTCATCAACTGATGAATGGATAAAGAAATTGTGGTTTATATATACAATGGAATACTACTTGGCAATGAGAAAGAATGAAGAAGTTGTGTTTTAATCAGCTACTGAAGAATACTTAGGAATTGACTGATCAGAGAAAAAAGGGCAGGGCATTCCAGAAAAAGTCTGGCATATCATGACCTCAAAGGTCCATCAAGAGATAAGGTGGGAGATGAGGAAAGGATGAGTTTAGGGCTAACCTGTCAGAGCTGTAAATGCTTGTCAATGGACAATGATATCCCTCAAGGGCCATTAAATATCAGAACTATGTTTTATAAAGATTAATCTGATAACAGTTATGAGATGGCCTAGAGCAGGGAAAGGACTAGAACTGTTAAATCTCATTAGTAGATTCCTGCAATGATTCAAGAGGGAAGGAGAATGTGGGCCTTGCTAGGGTCAAGGAAATAGAAAAGGAGAAAAGCAAATGGATATAAGAGACATTACATAATTAACACTGCTAAGTCCTGACAAGTCATGGATAGGAGGCAGAGAAGGGTGAGGGAGATGAAGGAAGGAGTAAACTATGATGTTCAGGCTTTACATCTGGGGACTGCAAAAATCTTAGTACCATTAATCAAGTCATTTTTAGAGCAAAGAAGGCATGTTACATTTTGAACACATTGAGCTTTTAGAAGAAAAATAATCTCTACTATAATTTCATAAATGGGAAGTATATATGTGACTATGAATTTCTTTCATTCTAGAAAATAAACATAGGAAAACTTGCCCTAAATTATATGTTTGAGAGGAAAAGCATGAAATAATAGAAGGTATATGTGCTTCTTTGAATCTCAGCTGCACTACTTCATGTAGGCCAAGTACTTAACTCTTCAAAGACTATTGTGTAATCTGTAAATTGATGATAACATTATCCGTGATATGGGATTTTTGTGAGAACTAAACAAGAAACAGATCTGAAACAACTGGCATAGTTCCTGGCATCTAATAAATAAATACAGTTACTTTCCTTCTTTCTGAAAATTGTACTTTAATGAGAAGATGCAGATACATCTTAGGACAAAAAAAAAAAAAAAAACCACTTTGATATTCACTTTCTACAAGCATTTTTACAAAGGTACACCATCACCAACCACTCATGAACAGATATTTCTAGACCAGTATGGTTATCTCCCCAATACAAGGAAGTGAAAGGAAAATTACCCATCATTTATCCACCCCTTACCCATTACCCATCATTTATCCACCCCTTATCCAAATCAAGTGAACCAAATTACAGAAGCACTTAGGCATATTAATTGTGCTAATAGTAACAGGATTTCTATTTGGGATTAAAAGAAACCTAAAATCCTTAAATCTTGACTCTCAGAGACATATTTACATATCTATATAATTCTAAATCAATCTTTTGACCAGAGGATAAATGTTCGATAATGTGCTTATGTAAAAATACAATTCAATCAATAGGTATTTGAAATAAGACATCGAAGTAGCTATCTGTCAGCCAAATTAACTAACTGCTATTTCTAAGACTCTTCCTATGATGAAAAGGGAGTAAACTGTCTACTGAAGTTTTACTTAAAGGAGCTTTTGGCTAATAGTCCTTATAATTTTAAGAGACACGAAGGAACTTGAAAGACCAGAGAGAAAGGCATTGACAAAATTAAGAACACAGAATCTATCCCTGCCATGGTTCTCCATGGTTTTTTATCCAAAGAGAGGGCCATTATTTGTCCCTATATACTGAAGGTTAATTGTCCACATAACCTTACATCCTAAAATGTGAGGTTAAAGTTCACAAAGGTTTCAACACAAATCTAAGTATTAGGGATATTCCATGTGTTGAAGGAATCAAGAGTGAGAAAAGGGAATCATAGCTGAGACAAAAGGCAGGAGTTTCTATGACTTAGTCAAGGGCAGGATTTTCTAACTGAAAGAGGTCATGTGGGCCTCTGCAATTAATCCTCTAAGGAGTATAACTACTGACATGAACTATACTTTAAATAAGAGGCCACATATGTTTTTGGAGGAATAATGTGCCTATCAGTCAGATTCACTTAAATAGTTAAACTTTTATTAAATAGGAAATTGATAAGTGGCTGCCAGTTCTTCAATATGAAGAATAGCTCTCAAATCATTTAAAGGAAATGCTAATTTGGCTTCTTAGGTCCTAAAATATTTATTATTTTTAAAAGCTTTTAAACTGTTTTCTCACATGAATGACAAGATATACATTTTCCAGGGTTTTGGTCAATGAAAACTTACTATCTAATTAACTCTATAATTCAACACTCATAAAAAAATAAAGTACTACTTTAAATAATACATCTGGTCTAAAAAACATTAATGATGATTTTTAAATAATTAATAATGATTTTTAAATCCCCCTTTAAAGAAAAAAGAAATGTATAGTTTGTTAATTTTCCATGTGAGAAAAGAAAGCTAGACAAAACAAATAATTTCTGTAAATAAACTCTAATTTAGTGGGATAACTACCCAGTAGAATACACTGAAATCCCACTAGAGAATTTTAAAATTTATGAGAGTTAACATTGTAAAGCAATTTATACCATTAAGTGCTGAAGAGTGATACTAATTCTATGAAAAGGTGATTAATATTGGTCAGAAAGTTTTAATTCCTGCTATGGAGACAGCTCCACCTGGCAAATGAAGCAGATTGGTTATAAATGGTATCTTTTGTTTGAGTAATTACAATTCTGATATCCAAATTATATACCCTTCACATTATTTGTCACAGCATGAAACATACGATCAAGTGGTTTCAAAACTACAACATTATGAAATAATTGATTTATGCAAGGAATCTCAATGCAGTCTCTTTTCCGGATTGGTACTCAAAGAAGTAAAGCTTATTCTAGTGATTTTTATCATTTTGGTTTAAATATAAGATGGAGAAGAATTTATGAAAACATTTTGCATGTATGCTGTTTTTACTTAAGGGAACTGTATAGCATATCATCTTGTTAATTCCTCCACATTATCCAGATGCAGTCAAAATTTTGATTCAGTAATTTATCATTGGTCTTGATTAGACATTATTTTCACACATTCCATCAATAAATTCATCCCTCTAAATCTTTTTTCTTTAATTCTCCAGCAGTACTTAGTTGATGCAGGAAAGGAAAATAGTTCTTTCTAGACTTTCTTAGCTAAATACTCCTGACATTGAGGGCAGAAGGAATGGTTGACGGTAAATTCTTTTTTGAGTGCCATTCTGCAGCCTTATCAATATTTCTAGCATTCCTTACTGGTAAAAGGTAAACCTCAACCTGTATCTTCCTCTTATACATGTCCATTTCTGTGGCTTATGGTAGTTTCCCTTAAACACACACACACACACACACACACACACACACACACACACACACACACACACCCCTCTATGGCCTTGCCTTCTTTTCTGTAGGCAACTCTTCAAAGCTAGCCCATCCACCTTGACTGAATCCCCTCCAAAATCATTAGGGACCTTACACCATTAAATATTTTCTTCTCTTTATTCTTCAACCCCCCATCCCATTTTATTGACTCCTTCCCTTCAACCAAAAATTATCTCACGTCTTTCACATCTGAAAAATCCTTGGTCTTAGGAACTACCCTTTCTGCTAAGTCACAATGCTTAAAGCAGTCATATTCACTTTCTCACTTTCTAATTTTTCTCAGTCACAGCCTGGCTTCTGCTCCCATTCCTCTAATGAAACTGTGCTGGCTTTGGTTACCAATGGCATCTATGTTACCAAATCCAGAGAACACTCTCAGTCCTAACAGCACTAGATTCCTGCTGCCTTAACACTGTTTATCACTCCCTCCTTTTTGAAATGCTTAATTTTCTGGGCTTTTATTACTACATGACTAGAAAAGAGTTAACATTATGGGTCTGCCTGCTATCCTTTGAAAGGATGCTCACAAGTTTGGCCCTTGGTGTCTGGGAACTTGGATTTTGAAGGGTTTCCTTCATTCTGATAAGACTGGCTCACTAAACTGATATAACAATGTGGGTCATACTTTTCTTCTGTGAGTCTGGAATTTTGGCACATGCTATGCAGGGGGTGCCCATGTGACAGGCCTCGTTAAAAACACTGGGCATCAAGTCTCTAATGGGCTGCCCTAGTATATAACATATTTCTTATATGTCCCAACTTATTGCTGGAAGAATTAAGCCCATTCTGTGTCACTCCCCTAGGAAAAGACTTGTAGAAACTTGAGCCTGGTTTTCTCTGGATTTTGGCCCATATGGCCTTTTTTCTTTGCTGGTTGTGCTTTGTTCCTTTTGCTGTAAGAATTCATAGGCATAGCATGACTAGATTCTGAGTTCTGTGAGCTCTCCTTCTGAATCACAGATTCTGGAGGTGGTCTTGGGGATCCTTGACCCCCTATAGAAGTCTTCTACCTCACTGACTACTCCTTCTCCAGCAAAAAGCCTTGTGAGATCTTAAATATTGACGTTCCCTTGGGGTTCCAACCTCAGTCCACTACTCTTTTCACTAAATCAATCCTCCTGTGAAAACTTATCTACCTTATGACTTTAAATTATTGTTTAAATGCTAATAACTCCCAGATCTATATTTTAAAGACTAACTTCTTCAGGCTTCAGGTTTTTTAAGTTTATGTATTTGACAGAGAGAGAGAGAGAGAGAGAGAGAGAGAGAATGAATCCCAAGCAGGCTCCTCATGACATGGGACTCAAACCCACAAACTGTGAGATCATGACCTGAGCTGAAATGAAGAGTCCGATGCTCAACTGACTGAGCCATTCAGGTACCCCTGGGCTTCAGATTCTTAAATCCAACTGACTTCTCAAGTTCTGCATAGGCATCTCCAATTCAACATATCTAAAATAAGCCTACCATCATTTCCTATCTTCAACTATCTGTACTTCCTCCCCTCCTCCTCTATCATCTATTTACTCTGCTTCTCCTGATTTCTCTCAGTTAATGGCAACAATATCATGCAGTCTCCCAAACCAGGTAGTTGGGAATCAATCCTTCCCCTCTGTCAATCTACACAGCCCATCTTCAAATACTACTCATTCTTCCCACTGAGTATTTATTGAGTCCTTTCCTCCTTCTTCATCCCAACTACCATTGGTCTAGTTTCAGACCCCCTCACAATTCATCTAAACTATGGCAATATCTCATGACTGATCTTCCCACCTCTGATCTTGCCCTACCCAAATCTATATCTATATTCCACTATATATAGTCACTTAAAACTCAAGTCTGACTATGCAACTGCTTCACTTATAACCCTTCAATGGTTCCTATCACCAAAAAAAGTATAAAAGCCTAGTTCACAGCTATTGGATAGGAGCCTGTCTAGTACCATTGAAGCACTTGTAATTCCCTTAAAGCAAAAAAGCATGTTGTGGTTTCAGGCTTCTGTGCCTCATGCTGTTCTCTCTGCCTGGAACATTTCTACAGATTCTTCCCCAGGCAACATGGAGCCCACTTTGTAGCCTCAGCTAATGAGTCCACAAAGCCTTTGTGAGAATTTAGTCCTCCAAAGGTTAAATGCCCTTCCTTTGTACTGTATAGTACATTGTAAATACTGCTATCAAATCAGTGAACACTTAACACATTACATTTGGTTACTGCAAATCTTCCTCAATGAGAGCATAAAATGAGAGGGGATTTTCAGTGTCTTAATCATCTTTGGTCAAAAGTGGCCAGAGCTAGGCACATAATAAACTGGTATTTAAGAAATATATCAATCTCACTACACCTGACAACACTTTTAAGGCATGAAGAATTTTACAAATGTAAGATATGATGCCAATAGATAAAAGAGAATACCTGAAATTAAGAATCCACCTAGTTCTCTGGAGAATGCTCAAATCATTATATAAAAAGAAAAACCTCACTTCTTTTATTCAGTATAAGTGCCTTCTATGTGTAGGCACTATATTCAATAGCGACCTGATTGTCACAAAAAACTGTGAGGTGAATATTGTAACATACAGTTTTCAGAGGAAGAAACTGAGGCTGGTAATTGTCAAAATGGAGTTTGAACACAAATCCATTGGACTCCAAATTCTGTGTTATTGTCCCAATATGTTGTGCAATATTAGTTGAGTTTAAAATCAACCTAATTTGATTACCTCATCTTCACAGATATCAGTCTTCTTTCCTTTTTTGTCTTCTTTATCTTCTTCATCCTCATCATCTTCATCAGCTTGTTCATCACTATCATCATCATCATCATCATCAAAATCACTGTCTCCTCCCTTCCTTCTTCGTTTGCGTCCTGGTGTGGGGGTGCCCAATGGATGCTGTTCTTCTCCAAGATCAATGCCACCTGACGTGTCTCTTTTGCCTGTTTTCTTAGCATGAATGATTCTGAGCCTTTAAATATGAAAAAAAAATGATGATATGGAAGAAAAGCCTTCTCTCTGTATTTTTTAAAAAACATGAGTTTTAAATAAAAATACCATAAGGTATTTTTGCCAGTAAGGAATAAATCAATGACAGTGAAAATTGGAATTAAGGAAATTTAACAAATATGTTTCCTGAAATTATAGAATATATTAACTTTCAAGAATTATTCAGGATATCCCTTTGGAATTAGAACACATTTAAAAAAATAAAACTTAGAAGGCTGAAAAGATTAACTCTAGCAATGGCCAAGTGATAATTCCTGATCTCATACTATCAGACTGAATAAATTTCAATTCAAATTGCTGCAAAGAAACTACCCTTTTAACATAGAAGTTGCATAATTTCCTGGCAGGAGGCTAATTAGGTTTTAATGCTGAATACATTTGGATATGTTAGACGCTCTGTAAAAGCAAACTTTAATTAGAAGGCAATTTTTAAAAAGAAGTAGTTCCAAACAGATTCTATTTATGACAAAAGCAACCGGATGGCAACAACAATCTTAGAAAATGTGATTGTTTGACTTCTTTGAAATAAAGATAAATGGACTGTCTTCTAAGTTTGAAGAATATGAGCTTAATGAATCTCATTATATCTCTTGTCCATTGTAAATTCTGACCCTGAGTTTCATTAACTTCACATCTCATCTTAATTAAGCTGTAACTTTTCTAATTCTTAGATGAAGTTAAAAGTCTATCTTTGCAATTTCTATGTTTTACAGGGGAATTTGTACAAATGAAAACCAGTAAACTAATTTTAATAAAACAGGACTTACTTGCGAAGTTTACCTTCTACTACCCATTTATCTCTCCTCAGGTTTGACATATAATCAATGTTCTTGTCAATTTCACTGTCAATGCAAAAATTCATTAGAAGACATAAATTAATTAATTATGTGACACTTTGATAATCTGATTTGGTAATAAGCAAATTGATAGTTTTTCGTTAGTAAAAATAATGATTGCCTATGAATAGCAAAAATAATTGAAAATTATATTAATATATTATCATAGCTTAGAGACATAGAGAAAACTTAAGATGTCCAATAATGGTAGAAATGCATGGCTCCAAAATATTTTGATTGATCCTTTTCATACAAAGGTAAAAGACTAAAACTAACATATTTAAATCTGTAAATAACAAATAGCAAGAACAAGATGAACATGGATTCATTCACCAAATCTTGAAATACTAGAGTGGAGAACTTACTTTGACTCTTGAATGAGGTTAAGTACTTTAAAAAAAAGCACAAATAAATTGATAAACTAAAATTATTAATATTGAATTAGCACATAATAAAATAAAAAGTAGCCAGGTAATTCTAGGAATGCCTTACTAAGGAAAATCAGGTTGTCATCCATGATTGAAAGATGTCAAAAAAAGAAAAATTCTGGATTCTTTCATTGGTGCTGGATTCTGGCACCACAGCAAAAATAAAAAAGCAAAACAAAACATTTTTACATTTCCATATATAATTAACAAAATTATTATATAAACAAAAGACTATATTTATAGTCTTTTAAATATAGTTTAAAATAAATATAGTTTATTATATAAACAAAGACTATATTCAGTATGATTCCAATTTTTTAATAGACTTCAAAGAAATACATTAAGATATTATTAGCAGTAATTATCTCTGAATGGTAAGATTAACTGTAATTGTTTTCTTTGTGTTACTCTGTAATTTCAAACTTTCTGTAAGAAAATTTGTATTTGTGATTAGACAAACTCAAAACAGAAAAGAATCACCAACAGAAAAGTCTGGGTATATGCTTACCTCACCACACTCTTACTGCATGCCAGTTCATTGATCAGGAAAGCTAAGACTGAGGCTTTCTGTGCTGGAGTATGAGCCTGAAAAGCTTTGGTTTTCAGGCTTTCTGTAAGCTCAGTTTGTCCACAATGGGCTTCCATAAAAATCTGCAAGATCTCGGAAACATTGTCTCGGTTCACACCAACATTCAGCAAATGTTCTCCAAGAGCTGTTTTGGCCTATAAAAGTTTGGCATTTTTATCAGTATTGATCGTAGCCATTCGTAACATAAAAACAGTAAGATTTTAAAATATCGATATCACATGATATAGATATTACTGACAAGGACTTTATTCACATTCGATCAGTAGCGCTGTGGGGAGTAGGTTCCACAGCACTAGTACTGTGGTGTCACGGGTTCTATTGCCTGCTATACTGAATGGATAGGGAAATGGAGGAGTAATTAACAGGCACATCTGGGAGCTTCTCACTGTACAACATATCAAATGTGTATCTTAGTTGAAATTAAGATAAATGTTAACGTATTGGGTATCCACTGAGCACTACAGAGTTTTCATGTGCTGGTCTGTAGATGCTTTGATTAGCCTGAGTTATTCACAGTGATTCAGAGAGAACACAGTATAGTTTTGGAAAGCACGCATAAGTTCTAATTGCTTTATGAATTATGAATCCTGTTTTGTTTAATATCACATGGGTATTTCCTTAAGTCAACTTGGTTTTTGCTGTCAGCTAGAGAAAAAGAGGAATTTGGGAATGATCTATATTCCTTAGGTTCTGTGAATCAGATTTTTCTAGGTTTGTACCAATTTAACCTGAAGCAAATCTACATTTAACTTGGTGAGACATGTGGAAAAAAACTGGATCAGTCTATACAACCTTCTGCTAATATGCTAACACCAGCTAACAATTCACGGATAGTACAAATTTTTAAAAAATTTATATTTTGTTTTTTTTTACCTTGTATCCTGTAATTAGACCTGGATCACATACAGCAGCTGAGAGGAGCCTCACAAGCAAGTCTTGTACTTCACCCATGCTGTCCCCTATATTTAGCAATCCCTCTTGAAGAACACTCAGGTTTGGAACATCAATATTCACATCAAAGCCCAAAACTTTACCAAAGTTTCGTAAGAACTGCACCACCATGAGACAGTCTGAAAATGTACTTCCAGAGAGAACAAGTCCTGGAATACGAGGCAAATCTGGCAAAGGCTGAAAATAAAATAAAATAAAATAAATAATAAATAATTTAAAAGCCATGGTTTTATATCTTCTGAGGTAAAACAGTTTGCTATCTTTCTTTTTCCTGTATTATACAACAGTGATTTTCCCTCTGGATTTTAAATCCCCTGGGGGCATTTCTACAACCCCATGGTATTAAGTATAGATAGGTTCTTGATTGCAAGTAATCAACAATAAATTTTGGTTGAACTCAACATGAACTTAGATTTCTGCAAAAGAGAACACTAACTTTAATTAACTTACATATTTATAAAACATAGTTTATATAGCTGGAGCAAAAATTAGATAACATAAGGAACAATTTGGGGGTGCCTGGGTGGCTCAGTCGGTTAAGCAACTTAACTCTTGATCATGGCTTAGGTCATGATCTCATGATTCATGGGTTTGAGCCCCGCATCAGGCTCTGTGCTGAAAGCATTGAGCCTACCTGGGATTCTCTCTCTCTCTCTGCCCCTCCCCCCACTTGCTCTCTTTCTCTCTCAGAACAAATAAAAATAAACTTAAAAAAAAGAAACATTTAATTCAGAGACTTTTTTCTTGAACCTTATCATACACACACATTTCCATATGATTTTAAAAATGTATATGACAAAGCTAACAAAAGTAAGGCTTAAAATGAACATATATTTGATACAGTGCATATGGATTTAAATAAAAAGAAAGATGCAGAAAGATAAAGCTCATTTGATGTTAAAAAATATTTACTCACTATGAAGCTTATTAAATCTGTTAACTACTGTATATTCCCATTCTGGGCTTAGGAAATTTTCAACATCCAACTGAGTAAACCTAGTATGTATACTTTCACTTTTATTTACAAGCATTTATGCTAAGTAAATAAATAGAATATTAATACAATTAAATCCTCACTAGAGTGTTAAAAGTTTGCTTTAAGCACTTTATTTTGTTTTTGTTTTTAGTTTGTTTTTTTTTTTTTAATATTTATTTATCTTTGAGAGAGAGACACAGTGTTAGTGGAGGACAGGCAGAGAGAGAGGGAGGCACAGAATCCAAAGCAGGCTCCAGGCTCTGAGCTGTCAGCACAGGGGCCAAACTCATGAACCGTGAGATCATGACCTGAGCCAAAGTCAGTCACTTAACTGACTGAGGCACCCAGGCGCCCCACTTTAAGCACTTGAGAAGAGAGCCTGCATAAATCAAGAGACAATCACTATTTGTATATCAGATGACTATGGCATATAAGTAAATATAGATGCTATTGATCAAGTATAATAGTATTAAGATAATATTGTAGAGATGATATGCAGTATTGATATAATTCTCTAGAAATACCATCTTCTTAGCTATAGTCAAACAAAATGGATCTCTATTCATAAAACATGTGAAATCATGCCCGATACCAAGATTATTTTGCTCTTTCCACATGTTTACTTATATATGTTTACTTTATTATATATATATGAATATATTTTAGCCACATTACATGTCTGTGAAGCATGATAGAGGAGAAAACACATATGAGGTATTTTGGCTGGATATACTTCCTGGCTTTCAGTGTAATAAACAGTATGAACTCTGGAATTGAACAAACTAGAGACTGAATCCAAGTTGCCATTTATTAGCAAGTTTGATCTTGGGCAAGTTCCTTAACCTCTTTGTGTCTCAGTTTTCCCATCTGTAAATGGCCATAATAAATACCAGTTCCACAGGACTATGGTGAGGATTAAATGAGAGAATTTATAAAGCACTTAGCACACTGCCTGGCATGTAGCAAACATACTCAAAAGTTAGCTATAATTACTAAAGCATTGAAGGAGATTATAGATTATAAACCTTAGTTTATATAAATATCTATAGGGGCGTGGTGAGGAGTTAGAGATTTCTGTACCTAAATGCCTGGAAAGAATCAAATGACACATAGAAATCCTATCTACTTCTATAATTCATCTTTACGGATTTCTTCAGTATTTCTACTTAAATTTAAAAAGGTTTAGGGGAGCCTGGGTGACTCGGTGGGTTAAGTGTCCAATTCTTGGTTTGGGATCAGGTCATGATCTCATGGTTTGTGAGTTGAAGCCCACCTCAGGGATTCTCTCTCTCCCTCTCTCTGCCCCTCCCTGGTGCATGCTCTCTCTCTCTCTCTCTCTCAAAATACACAAACCTACAAAAATAAAAATAAAAAGATTTACAGTGTTCCATTTATGTACTAAGAAGTACCATTATTAGCATAGGAGCTCTAGAGAGGTTTATTGGTGGCCATCCAGGAAACACAGATTGACCTAGACATGGAAATGTACGGCTCTGGTTAAAAACAAAAGGCTTTCATAATGGCAACTCTGGCAAAGGAATCAGGTGAGATACAGAAAAATTAAATTTATTAATGAAATGGTTACATAATAAATTACCTTTTGGTCTGCTAAGCACATGTCTTCATTAGGCTTCTTTAGTTCCTTTGCCATTTCTAATTCTAATCTTCGTTGCTCCAGTTTACGCTCTTTATTTAATCTTTTCTCATCACGTTTTTCTTGCTTCAGCCGTTCTTTTTCCTTAAAAATAAAACCATGTCCAAAAGTCTCTTTAATCACTGGATGTGTCTGAAAAATCTCCAGTTAACATTTAAAAAGTTAACAAAGTGTTATTATTTCCACAAACAGAATTCCCCTAAGAGATTTAGGAATAGACTTTGAACTACATAGAAACAATGACTTATTTTGCTTTTTAGTGTTTTCACCCTTTGAATTTCAAATAGTCTTATGACTATATGTGTGTGTGTGTGTGTGTGTGTGTGTGTGTTTATATTATCGATACTAGTTTAACTCAGATTATTCCATTATTCAGAATTTATTCAATCCTTCCCCAGGTTACAATAAGAGAATGAAATACTTATTAATAAGAGCAGATATATAAAATGCACATGGCTAAATAAATAAAAAATATGGTTAGTTAGTATTAATACAAGTTTTTGTGTAGCTCTAGGAAGCAAGGGAGGATTTACAGCATGAAAGCAGAAGCAACATGCTTGAATTGCAAAAGCAGTTCTTTCAAAGTGCATTAGCTAGTCTTAAGATAGCACCTGAAACAAAATCAAAATATTATTTGCCACTATAAACAACACTTAAGGGAATGTAAAATGGATTCTGAAGGCAATGCCAAAAGCATTCAAAAAATATTTTCAGTAATGACAATAATATGGAAATAACTGTCCTGTCTCCCTGTTGTAGGAGATGACACTCTGCTGGAAGAAGAAGTCACGATATTTTCTTTAATAGTATTAGTGTCATTATTTTATTGCCATGCCTCAAATACAATTCTTATTTAGAGGAGAAATAACAGTAGAATCATCAGGCGGTTCTAACCTACTATCTCACACATTTGACACATTAATGATGGGTTTACTTTTGTAAAGCAGGTCATGTCTCTTTCTTGATTAAAAATCTTTCAATTTTGTTTTTAATTTTTAACAAAATAAAGTCCAACTCTTTACTTTTGAATTAAAACTCTTCTTTTTCAATCTTATCTCCCATTTTTGTAGTTTATGTGGATTTAGTCCAACTATTTGCTATTCCTGATGAACATCTTGTTTCCTTACCTTCTTATATTGGTGCGCTCCAATCAGGAAGGTCATTACTCCCACCTAGTGGATCTGAATCCTAGTTAAACACTACCACCTCTTCTCTATTATCAATTTATCTTAATTCTCACAGCCCAACCTATAATTTTAACATTGCACTTATTGCTTCTTATTCTATAGTAGCATTTTTGCCCATATTCTAGCTATCTCTGTTTCCATTATCATGGCTAAGACAGCACATTGAGTGCTATGCCACAAGGAATAGGGGTAGGTGGGGGACAGAGAGGACTGGAGAGGATATATTCCAGGCAGAGTAGAGAAAGCACAGTGTATCTGAGAAATTGCTAGTAGTTTCCAGGGTGGAGTGTAGGTTGCAGGTTGAACAGGTGCTGAGTATCATGATACAGAGCCAGAGGCTGGGTCATGAGAGCCTTTTTATATGATATGCTCACGTCACTGCTCATTTTTATACTGCCTCTAAATTTCTGGGTTACTGGTTCAAGCAGGCATTTGGAAGGAAAATGTTAAGGAAGCTACTCTGTGAGATTATTGACACCAAAAAAGCGCTACAACTAATCTTATTGATTACAACTAAAAGTTTCTGAGGGTCTAATACATAAAATATACACAATTAAGATGCAACATTCCCACAATGCAGTATAGATTTTTCAAATCAAATTATCATTGGTAGAACAATTTTTTCCCAGAGTTGGATTTTCAATTTATAAACACATGAAATGTTGCTCTAAGAATTTTTCCAGGGAAGGGAAAACTTTTTGGTCACTCAACAGAATAATGAATTATAATCACCAACAGAAAAAACAAATGTCTCATAGATTTCAAAGTGGCTGGTGTAAAATTTTCTACTATATAGGACTAACCCAGAATTCTAATCATTAAGAATCTTAATGATGTTCATAACAGTAATTACAAAACTAAAAATTGAGACTAAAATTCACTAAAAACTGTTGAAAATGGTCACCATTTCTTCTCAAAAAGAGAGAAAGGGCATGTGTGACACTAATGCTCTCTTTGTTGTGCCAACTTCACATTGGTGGCAATCTGGGGGTATGTAACACTTCAATGATACATCAACAATGAGTTAAAGCGCATTTCCTGTCATGAGGTAAATATGCCTGACATTCTTGAATACCAGTTTTAGCTAGTGATAGGCAGTATTTTTTCCAGTTAAAAGCATGGCTATAATATGGAATAGAGAGTAAAATGACATCAATTTTTAAGATAAAACAGAGCTTTCCAAGAAATGTTAGAAATTTGTAGGACCTTTATTACTTAAAGACAGGTATCCATTCTCATCTTGAAGTATTAGGGATACTTCTCAGGAAAGATGAAGTTTCTAAATGCAACGAATTTGGTGAATTTACTCACTAATTTATTTAATGAACCTTAATGAACTGTATAAGACTAATATAAATCCTGTGGTTCAGATACAAGATAACTTTCAAAGAACTAGAGCTTCTGGGTCCCCTCAACAATCAACTAATATTTAAAATGGTTTATAAAGACAGTCATGATCTAGTCCCACACAAGTTTTGGTCTCCTATGTCATGATTCCCAGTTCATTTCCCATGCTCTGGTTACATTGTGTGATACACCTGTGTTGAGAAGATAATGTAACCAGATTGAGGCATTGTTTGGAGGAGGAGGAGGGGGAGGATGATGCTGATGAAGAAAAAGGACAAGGAGGAGGACAGGGAGGAAGGGGAGAAGTAAAGAGAAAAGGAGGAGGAGGAGGAGAAGGAGAAGAAGGAGAAAAGCAACAAAGCCAAGGTAGGTGCATACATATGGTGAAAACTAACTCCCTCTTTGCACCTTCCTCCTCTCTGACCCACAGGTCATTTTGAGTTACAACACTGTACCTTTGTATACGCCATCTCCTCTGCCTGTAATATACAACTTCTCTTCCTTAACACAGAAATAAAGCCTGGTTTTTATTCTCCTCATAACTACTTCAGGCATTTTAATATTTCTCTTTTGGGGGGCTCCCATATAACTTAGCACTTATTGCACTGTGTGACAATTACTTGTCTAAACTTGATCTTTTCCGCTTTAGTGTAAGCTTCTAGAGGTCAGAGGAACAAACTTATTCACCTATTTCTTTATGGACCTATTCAGTTCCCAGGAGTACAATCTGCCAGACACTTCAATGAAGTTTTTAATGATTTTATCTTTCTCCTGATCAAGCCTGTATGAGTTCAACTTTCCTCTCCCACTGGTCTCAATATTGTTCTTATTTCCATCTACAATAGTTGTCATATGTCTTTAACAGAAATATTCAGTGTGCCTTAGCAAATAAAAATTATTTAAACATTGATTAATTTGCTGAATGATTAATTCCACAAATGCCATATAAATAATGATGTTAACATTTGTACTAGTCATTAAACATATTTGATAGTCAATTTTTTCCTCTACTTTTTACATTTCATTCTGTGGACAAACATAATTGATGTCTTCTATTTTCAATTACACACAAAAGCAGATTTTAATACAAATTAATAATATTCTACTTATATTTGCAAATTTCAAAATATCTAAGACATATTTCCCACATCTACTCCAAAATTATTAATTTCTTAATCATTTCAATTGCATACATTATGATTGGATGTGCTTGCAAATACACCTTCCCCATATCAAAATTAAATAGATTTCTTATTATCTGATACTTTTTTTCAGAAACTAAAGTTTAAAGTGGGTGTGCTATTTTAGGCCAAATTTAAAGATGTTTAAACTTGTGTAGTATTCTCTCTTCTAGAACTGATATACTGTTTGAAAGAGAAATATTTACCAACTTTTCACCCAAGCCTTTTCATGATATAATATTATGTTTTGTTGCTATGTCAAATACTAGGATTTCACAATGGAACTTTCTGATTTTGCAAGGACATTTCACAACAAACCATTTGACCTAGCAGAGAAGATTTAATACACCTATCACAATATGAAAGGAATGGTAAAACGTATTTTACATTAACATTGGTTAGACTTTAGGGAAATAACTGAGATTGCCTACAAATGACTAAAAAATATAGCTCCTGACTATATTTTAGATTGACTGTCAATGACGATAAACATTAGTATGGTTTCTCTTAATTTTTTTTTTGGCCTTCGTCCTCCTACCCCCTCTAGTTTTCTAGATGTAGAAATTCTTTTTTTTTTTTAATGTCTATTTATTTTTGAGAGAGAGACAGAGTGTGAGCAGGGGAGGGGCAGAGAGAGAGGGAGACACAGAATCTGAAGCAGGCTCCAGGCACAGAACTCGATGAGGGGCTTGAACTCACAAGCTGTGAGATCTTGACCTGAGCCGAAGTCAGATGCTTAACTGACTAGACAGGTGCCCCTAGACGTAGACATTCTTGAAGTAAATGAATTCTTGGAATATAAATAATGTATAATAAAATATTAATTTGTTCATCTTATAGTAATGGAATTTTCTGTATCAAAATATTACTGATATCTTAGTTAAGAAGTCCTTTAAATTTCATTTCAAAGTTGAAACACCTTTTCATAGCAAACGCATTAAATTTTGATTATCCTAAATAGCCCAAAATACATAGGGTGAAAATTTCAAAATCAGTTTTTTACTCACATAAAAAGATTACTTTATGGACTCTCAAGGCATAAATGACAGTATTTACAGAAATCTGTAGCACAACAATAAATGTATGAAATAAATTTATTCTATTTTAGTATTATAGAAGTTTAAAAACCAAACAATGGATGTGGTAGAATGACCTGCTATTGTAAACTTTTACAACTTATCAGATTGCAAAATAGGACATTTTTAAGAGACCATGTTGCAAAGATGCCTATGTTTTTTGCATTTTACGATGCTACTGGGTCTCTTAGGTGTTTGTTCTGGGTATAATTGGGAGAATACATTTCTTTTGACAGCAACTTGCACTTAAGTTTCAAAGATATAAATATAATTTAAGAGACACAGGTTTACCTCAGGGTGCAGGAAGAATACAAGTATAAATAAGATTAATAATATAAGCCATTTATAGAAGACAGATATAAAGATTAAAAAGAATATTGTTTTATGGTAACATGGAATGTGAGTAGAACAATCAGGGTAATTTTTTTTTAAAGGGGACTATTTTTACATTTAAAATATTATGAAAATTATGTTTAAGCAAATGAAAAACTTATGAATCATATGACTGAAGAGACTCTTACTTTTTATACTTTAATAATAATTTTACTTTATATGTGTAATATAATGATATTTAAAAAGAATAAAACCTCCCAGTTATTGTATTTTCTCAAAATCCACCACAGTATTACATAAAAGTCTGTACTTACTTTAGATTATGTATCTACTGTATAGAATAGTTTCTGTTATACAAATGTCTCCTAAGTTAAAGTCAAAATTGTTAATAATTCTTGAGTCAGATAATCAGATTTTAATATATCTAAATTAAGTTGATAATAATTTCTCAAAAATTAAATTTGTTATATGACATTTAGTATTTTATTGTGCAGTTAACATAAAATCATTTCACATTTGTTAAAATTAAAGTGCATTATAAGTACATTGTATAAGTACAATATACACTTACACCATATATTTACAATGTCTTCAACTGAAAAATGGGTTTGCTTAAACAAACCCACCTGCATATACAATTCTACTTTTTATTTTCATTTTTCACTAACTCATGATTAATATAAATATAGGATTATAAAATAGTCTCATGACTTGAATCATGGGTGGGGAGGTGGGAGGGAGGGGTTATACATTGTTTTCTGCTTTTAAATTGTTTATTAGGTAACTTCTGAAACCTGAACTATTCTATTTTATGGTTTTGTTTCTTAAAGTGCTGACACAGTCATTCTGTGATAGCTGTATGTTTAACAACCTTTTGTAGTTTATTGATCCTTGGAGGGAGACATACAAAAGATACTAATAATTACTATGGTTGATTATTCAGTTAATATGAGTAAAATATTTATAAATTTGTGACTGGTATAATTTGAAGTTTTAATAAATGAAACAGGAGATTTTGAGCTACTTTGTCACATTGCTTAAATCAACCTCTTTCTGGTGCTTAGTAATAATGAAAGCATATGGGTCTCATATGATACTTGAATTATACTAAGAAATAACCCTTTTTCATTCATGAGACTATTCTTTCTTACATTTTCTTATAAAAATATTTATAAACTATGATGATATGCTCATGACCCTTTAAAATTAATAAGAGAGGGGCGCCTGGGTGGCGCAGTCGGTTAAGCGTCCGACTTCAGCCAGGTCACGATCTCGCGGTCCGTGAGTTCGAGCCCCGCGTCAGGCTCTGGGCTGATGGCTCACAGCCTGGACCCTGTTTCCGATTCTGTGTCTCCCTCTCTCTCTGCCCCTCCCCCGTTCATGCTGTCTCTCTCTGTCCCAAAAATAAATAAACGTTGAAAAAAAATTTTTTTTTTAAATTAATAAGAGAGTAATAACAAGTAAGATAATTTACAGAAGTCTGAATATTCTTACTAATTGCAGATGTATATTAAGGAAAATCTATAGAAATTGGGATTACTTCAGTAAAAATTTATTGAGTTAATACTAAATCTAAAAGTAAGATCATTGTAGTGTACACAGAGAAACATAAAAGTGATGTTTGTGTTACCTTCTTACTTTGATGGATATAGGGAATTTCTTGGAATAATTTCAGATGTTATAGATTTTTAACTAACAAGGTGAAAGTAATTCATTTTTTTAACCTCAAGTCTTTAAACATTAATCATAGCATTTGCAATTTTGTTTATCCTCTATATTTTTATTTCTTCACAATAATTAAATGTTAAATGCAATAATTAAATGTTAGAATCAAGGGTTACATATTGGCCAGTTCAGAATTTTTTTTTAATATTTCCTTAAATTTTATTTATTTATTTATTTACTTACTTATTTATATTTTTATTTTAGAGAGACAGATTACAAGCAGGGGAGAGGGGCAGAGAGAGAGAGAGACACAGTCTTAAGCAGGCTCCTTGCTCGCACAAAGCCCAAGGCAGGCTCGATCCCATGACCCTGGGATTGTGACCTGAGCTAAAATCAAGAGTTGGACGCTCACCTGATAGAGCCATCAAGATGCCCTCCAGTTGAGAATTTTTAGTTGGCCCTGCCTAGGTATCATATGACTTTAACTTTGTAAAAAGTTTGTTCTTTTAATAGTTAAAAATGGAAAAAAATATATAGGTAATAGGAGACAGAATATGAAGCCAAGATATGACCATTATTGGCATTAAAGTTACATCCTTTGCATGTTAAGTAATAATAAGGAAATAGACAAGTGCCTATAGGAATATTTTGTTAATATTCACTGAGGTGGCAAGTTCTTATAAAGATTTGATGAAGATTTGGATTGCCAGTAAAAACATATACCTAGTTAATGCTTAACTGTTAACACTGTAAAGTTTTATCTCTCTGATATGCTAAAAAAACATCATTAATATTTATTTTGTTTTTCCTGCAGTATCTAATCTAATGCTGTCCACAAAATAATAGTTAAAGAAATTAAAATAAATATTTAGTTGATCACAGATCTATAGGTACCATTCAGTAGAGGAACAAATCAGAATAACTGGTAAAATTATCTAGTTATCAGAGGCTAACAACATTTAAAAAAATTTTTTCTAATGTTTATTTATTTTTGAGAGAGACAGAGACAGAGACAGAGCATGAGAGGTGGAGGGGCAGAGAGAGGAGACACAGAATCTGAAGCAGGCTCCAGGCTCTGAGCTGTCAGCACAGAGCCTGATGTGGGGCTCAAACTCAGAGTGCAAGATCACGACCTGAGCCAAAGTCAGAGGCTTAACTGAGTGAGCCACCCACGTGCCCCAGGATAACAACATTTTAGGAGATCAGTTTTACCTATGGGATTCTCTCATATATTCCAATAAAGGACTATTTGTGATATATGTTATTCTATTGCTATTTTAAATAATGGTTCTTTGGATGTTTAGCTTTAAGAAGGAAAATCACCTAGAGTAAAATAAAAGATTTTACTGTTATTACATAAAGAGAATTATATTGACAGAAAACATAATAATGTATTCATTCTTTAATGATTTTTTTATCGTCAATTTGTTTTCTTTAACTGCTACTTTCATTTTTATTTCATTCATTCATTCATTCAACTATAATTTTCTAAGCTCCAAACATATACAAATATATACAGTGGCAGACAAGACAGACAAGATTCCTGTCCTCACAGATCTTACCCTCCTGGGAGGAAACAGACCACAAACAAGTGCAAAATAAGTAAGATGATGGAACGGAGGTCCAGAAATGGGGTATAAAAAAGGCAACATTAGGTGTTCTAGGAAGGCCTCTTTGACATGTTAACATTTGATCTATAACTAAACAGCAAATGAGGAGGGCCTGGGTGGCTCAGTCAGTTGAGCGTCTGACTTCGGCTCAGGTCATGAGAACTTAGGCTCAGGTCATGATCTCACAGTTGGTGGGTTCGAGCCCCACATCAGGCTCTTTGCTGACCGCTTGCTCAGAGCCTGGAGCCTGCTTCAGATTCTGTGCCTCCTTCTCTCTCTGCCCCTCCCCCACTCATGCTTTGTCTCACTGTTTCTCAAAAATAAATAAATGTAAATTAAAAATAAATAAATAAATAAACAGCATATAAGAACCACTTGAATATTTGGTGTAAGAACAGCAATGGTAAAAACCCTTTGTCTAAAATAATAAAAAACAAAACTGATTGAAATACAGTACTTAAGAGACAAACTGTCTGAGGTAAAGTTGGAATGAGAGGTCAGAACATGTGGGACTGCTTTGTCATGGTGAGGAATTTGGACTTTATTACAATGGCAATGAGAAGCCACTGGAGAGTGTTAAGATGTAACCTGGTTTCCTTTCTGAAAAGATCACTCTGGCTGCTCTGTAGAGAATACCTTAGAGAGTACTGAGGAAACCAAGAATGAAAACAAGGGAAGGCAGGTTTCTTGCATTATTGTGCTTTATATTAGTACTTTATATTTATAAAGTAATATATATTATTCTTGGTATATTATTCTTGGCATGTTGCCTCTCTATATTAGAAATCTATAATGATAGTTTAAGCCAGAGCTGAGGACAAAATACTGAAATACAGGCCTCTCAACTTCTAGATCAAACAGTGTCATTTTCATTAATTGTCATTTATTTTTTTTTTAATTTTTTTTTCAACGTTTATTTTTTATTTTTGGGACAGAGAGAGACAGAGCATGAACGGGGGAGGGGCAGAGAGAGAGGGAGACACAGAATCGGAAACAGGCTCCAGGCTCTGAGCCATCAGCCCAGAGCCTGATGCGGGGCTCGAACTCACGGACCGCGAGATCGTGACCTGGCTGAAGTCGGACGCTTAACCGACTGCGCCACCCAGGCGCCCCTTAATTGTCATTTATTAAATGCTTATCTCACTCGATAATCTTATAATCCTAGGAGGTAGGTATCATTATTATCTCAATTTTAAAGAACAGCCTCAAGAGGTAAAGCAAGTTGGTTCAGAGTTGGCATGGGAAATCTGAGTCTCTCATACTCCAAAGCCCTGGATATAGTGGCCATACCTCTATTTAACTACTTTAATATACAATGCATTCCTTTGTAATATATATTTTAACCTTTAACTGATTTCTATTATGTTCTAAATAAGCTCATCTTGACTTATTTCAATACTTTTCTTATTCTGAATTGTCTGTTAAAAGTCTATTTTAAGGAAAGTACTTGGGGGCACCTGGCTGGTTCAGTCAGAGGAGCATGTGACTCTTGATCCTGGGGTCATGAGTTCGAGCCCCACCATGGTTGTAGAGATTACTTAAATAAATAAAACTTTAAAAAAATAAGGAAAGTGGGGCGCCTGGGTGGCTTAGTTGGTTAAGCGTCCGACTTCGGTCAGGTCACGATCTCGCGGTATGTGAGTTCGAGCCCCGCGTCGGGCTCTGTGCTGACTGCTCAGAGCCTGGAGCCTGTTTCAGATTCTGTGTCTCCCTCTCTCTCTGACCCTCCCCCGTTCATGCTCTGTCTCTCTCTGTCTCAAAAATAAATAAACGTTAAAAAAAAAATTTAAAAAAAAATAAAAAAATAAGGAAAGTACTTAGGTCCAATTTTACACACAGAAGAGTAAAGAATAATTCTGAAAGCAGAAGTCCACGGTTGATCTGACTAGGGTTTGCGTTAGGACTTGTTTAGGCATGCTGTAATATTAATTTTGTGAAACTCTAGTTACAGTATTAAATAACTACTTTTATCCAAAGGAATGCCGGTCACTACATTAAAAAAAGATAATTAAAATCTCAGCCGAGGAAATGAACACATACATCGGAATCCTGCCTACGTTCTTTCACGTTCTAACAGTTATTATTTAACATTTGGTTTGCTTATGAAAGCCATTAAATCGCGACAAACCTATGTCCTGAAAAACTCACATTTAGAAAGACCATTATTTTAGGAAAAAATAGGTTTTTTTCTTAGATAATATTTTTTTAGAAACATGAACTTACTTCTGCTTTTTTACGAGCTTCCATAGCTTTCATAAGCATCATATGTTGTCGTCTTCTCTCCCGTTCCTATTAGGCCAGATAAAATTAGCAAAATAACTCTAGTTAATGGTTTGATTTTGAAATGGAAAAACAAAACAAAACAAAACAAAACTCAGTATAGCATGTTTAGCATTTATAGACAAGTCACAGTAAATACTAAATATAAGACAAGAATGGCCAGTCTGTGCATGTTTTAGTTCAGGTTTAGAAAGCAAATACAAGAACAATCAAAAGCAAAAAGGTAAAGCAATGAACATGGAGACAGTGTAAACAGAAGCATACAAGATTTACTTATGGTCAGTTGTGATGCTCCTTCAAAAGCTGGCAGAACAAAAAGCATAATGGTTGGCTGGAACAGGTCAGTTACCTTACATCTGCTATTAGAAAAGCCACAAATATGTACTAGAGGCCAATTAAACTAAAGGCTGTATTGTTCTTAAATTTTTAGATCAGGCAGAAATTTATAATCACTTTCGCTTCATGGTTTTAGAATTAGTTATTTTTATTTCAAGTACGCTATCATTTTGTAAATTCAATAAGCCACCGACAAATTAGAAAGAGTTTTTTAAAGCTTTTATACCAATTTAGTTAAACTAGTCGTGGTTCATATACAAGCACCAATGAAATGGGGTATTCCTGGTTACTGATGTCTGCCACCTGATGCGCTAGGTAAGACCATAAAAGCTGCACCATGGGCTAATAAATGGAATCTAAAAGGCAAAGTATGAAAACAAGGTAAGCACTAGTTTTGTTTGATAATCTCATTTTATTTTAAAATAAAAAATCAGATAGTTATATATCTAATCATTTCTTTTTGTTTAAAAGTATTTGGTCCCCCCAAAGGGATGTTTCTAAAATTATTTCTAAAATTTGTCTATCAAACCGGAATATATTTCATATTCTCTCATCAACCTAACTCAAAATTCCCATTGTATTCAATGGCAGTTTTGCATCTAGAATTGATGGGAGAATATGGGTCATTATCACATCTAATTGTATAGTGATCCAACTTTCATTGTGACATCAGTAATGTAAATTTTTAGACAGCAGCCTTATATAAGGCTTGCACAAATCAATTAAAAATCCTGGACATGTATCATACTTCTTTATAGACAGACAAGCAGATGTATGCAATGCACTGTGCTGTAAAGCCATGCAGCAGTATGTAATATGACAGCAGCCAGTGCTACACTTTATGCATTGCTATGACAACCATATCACAACCAAATCACAATGCGGTGTTAGATGTACAAAAATAAACATACCCATACCATATCTAGTCTATGCCTCTCCAACTCCTGGTAGAAAGAGTTGGCACAACATTATGAAACAGAAATCACAGAGTCATGAAACCAATTTTAAACCCCCCAAAAGACACCAATACCAAAGCAAGGCAATAAACTGTAAGATGAAGGAAAAACTTAAGCAGGAATTAAATTGGAAATTTTTAAGAAAATATTTTGAAGATTGTCCCCAAATCAGATTTAAGAAAAATCATAAAATGTACATTTTGACAATTGCATAACTGTATGTATACAGACCTGATGCTTTAGAAGAACGGCTTGTTGTCTTCTCATTTCTTTTTCCTTAAAAATAAGAAACTTTTAATATGCAATTTTTAGGGAAGATTTAGAACACAGTACAAATATTAAAAGTTTCTCTTCTGAGGTTCTATAGTCCTCCCTTAGGTCAAACCATATGAAATTGCAAATATTTAATCATTTTTTACTTATATGGTGGCAATTTCATATGGTTCTACATAATACAGAAAGATTGTATGACAGTAGCAAGGATATTATTTAGTAGCCATTTAAACTTAAAATACAATAACCTAATAGCACATTTCAATAGCACATTCACTGAATTGATTAGCTAGATGGTCAGATCATATAAGATACAACTGGCACGTGGACTTTTAAAATTACTTTAATACATTATGTAGTGCAACCTTCAAATCCAGCTGATTAGAACTCTGTCCATTCGGAACATAAATTCCCAAATAAACTCTATAATTAAAAGCATCTATATCATTTCTATACACTATCTATGAATGAAAGTAACAAGAGACTAAGAGATCAGTTTCAGATTTTCATGCTCAGCTATAATGCAGGGCACTACCCCAAGGGGGTCAGGCTTAATGCAAACAATTCTATGAATATCATCAATTGAAATATTCTTATAGGGGCGCCTGGGTGGCGCAGTCGGTTAAGCAGCCGACTTCAGCCAGGTCACGATCTCGCGGTCCGTGAGTTCGAGCCCCGCGTCGGGCTCTGGGCTGATGGCTCGGAGCCTGGAGCCTGTTTCCGATTCTGTGTCTCCCTCTCTCTCTGCCCCTCCCCCGTTCATGCTCTGTCTCTCTCTGTCCCAAAAATAAATAAAAAACGTTGAAAAAAAAAATTAAAAAAAAAAAGAAATATTCTTATAAAGGTAAAAATCTACATGATATTAATATCTTTTTTCTAAAGAAAAAAGTAACAGAGTCCAAGTAGAAAAGGTAACAAATAGTTCCCCGGCTTTATAAGATATAATTGTGTCAGCTCCTGGAACCAGTAGGGCTTCATTTCACTCAGCAGTCCTTTCAGTAATCAATTATGAGAAAAAGTGGAAGGTGAGGGGTGGAATGTGTATGTTTCTATGTGTGTCTTGGGGAGGGTTGTGGGGGGGGGGCGGCGTTCACCTCTCTAATGCTTCACAACAGAAAATCAAAACCAAAACATTATAGTAATTAACAATGGCTAATTTCATTATTGGTAAGTAACAGTTGCTAAAATTAGATTTTTATTTCTGTAGGCTTCTCACTTT
This sequence comes from Herpailurus yagouaroundi, assembly GCF_014898765.1. Taxonomy (NCBI): domain Eukaryota; kingdom Metazoa; phylum Chordata; class Mammalia; order Carnivora; family Felidae; genus Herpailurus; species Herpailurus yagouaroundi. The sequence continues at coordinate 41,241,641 of NW_024412395.1, forward strand.
TTAATAGTTAAAATAGTTGCTGGATATTAACCAAGATAAACTTGTAATCTAAGTAGAGAATCAGATTTGGAACACAATTTAAAACATAAACATCAACAACACAAAATAACTTTGGGAAGATCATTCTGATTCAGCAAAACTATATACAGGTATTATGTAATAGTTTGCATTTCTGATTTGATGTTTGCTACTTAAGTAAGAGCTCAAAGCATCACATAAAACCTGTATAAGGAAATAAAAAAACATATACATACAATATACATACAATAAAAGCACACATTATACACATATTGTATCTGTGCTAAACATTTTAAGATAATTATTTTGAGGAGAGCTATTATTTTTGTATAATTAATACTGGTGTAATAGCGTATAGTTTTTATTTTTGAAAAATAAAAACTCTGGTTCTCATCTAAACTAACCTTTATTCGTTTTTCGGCCTCCAATAATTTGGCATTTGCTGCTTCTTCCTTCTTTTTCTTTTTAGCCTGTGCATGCAAAACAGGTCTCAAAGTCATGCAACAGCACCACTACAACTTGAAAATAATCTCAGACTTAAAAATGGAGCTACATGCCTCACAGGTACAAAACAATATGTAACATATATGTAGACAATTACATACCCCCCACCAGTTAACATTACATTTAACATACTAATCTCATTTTTAATGTATAATTAGCATTAAGATATACAAAAGTTTTAAAATGTATAAAAGTATGTCAGCTTTTCCTCTCCAAACTCTGTTAAAAGTCTGAAATAACTAAGCATTGATGTTATTTTAACTTAACACTTAAACACGGAAAAAACCATTTTGTAGCATGTATTGCCTTTTTTATAGTTTTTAAAAGTAAAACATGATTGCTGTAGAAAGTTTAGAAAATGGGGTGGATTTTAACTGATAAAAAAGTTACTTAATGAATGAATCAGTAACATAAAAATGCACGTCTGTCCACTTTATTTGAAATTTCTTCAACACTTGAAATTTGAGATAAATCTGTTCCTCAGATGATTTAAATGACACATTAAATCTCATTTTCCCTAGCTGTGCCATGTGGTTAATTAAAGGTTTTTTTTTTAAATAGGATGGAAACATATTTCATGAAGCATATTTTGATTATTAAGATTGTGCCATCAAATTTGAGCTTCACAATCTTAAAGTCTTTAACTATCTTGCAGTTTTATAACTATCCAGTAGTTATTATCAGTTTACTTTAAGATAAGCATATTTACTATTTGGGAGGTTTTAAAATTAACTTGAAGGCAGTAAGGAAATATCTGTATATTTCTGGATGGAAAAAAACAAACAGAAAACCTCAATTATCTGGGGTCCTCAGAATTGTTTTACATAGCAATAGTTTTCTGAATAGCTGAGAGGTTATAATAATTTTAAACATTAAAAGTTTATTTTTACACTTATGGATGAAAATAATTTTGAGACCTATGCCTGTTTAGACATAGTACCACTAAACATAATTTAGCTTTTTCTTGATGACTCAGGACAATTGTTCTGAACATCAGTTATACTACACAGTTCAATAGAGTAATGTATTTTGGCCATTAAGGTGTTGAAAACTGCTTGCTATTCAACTAAAAATTACATGCTGTTGCTAGGTTTTTTAATTCCTATATATGCGGGTTGGAGTTTTTCTGCATTTTTCCCTTGCTGTCTTTTGGCTATTACTTCTGCTGTTGCCAACATATGTCTTTAGCCCTATTCCAGTAGCTTCAGGGGAAGGATATATTAGAAACCAGAAAATCAAGCTAGTTAAACTGTTTCTACATTTAAAATTTACTTTTACTTTTGTAATGTTTTATTTCTAAATTAAAAATAAATATCTAACTATATGTCCTAATGAGTTTTCTAAAAGTAAAGAATATGAGTTTTAGCACATGAACTTTATGACAACAATATTGTCTGCTCAGAGGTTTCCTCTTTATTTTGTCTTATTTTCTGGGTTTTTATTAGACTAATTAGGATTAGATCAACTTGCTACTTAAATAAGGTTCAGATAAGATCTTACTCTGCGTTACTTTTAAAGAGAATTTCTGATGAATGTATTAATTTGTATGAGTGAGAGAATATGTGGGTAAAATTTTTATTTTTGCAAACTTTAAGATATATTATATCAAATTTAAGAGCTCTACCTCTAGAATTTGCTGGGCTCGAAGTTCTTTTTCCATTCTGATTTGTTGTATTCTTTTAATTTTTTCCTGTAGAAAAAGTTATAATTTAAGACAATAAATATGTAGATGAACACATTTAAGCGGAATGAAATTAATTTAAGGTAAGTACACATTTACCAAAGGTTGCCCATGCTGGATCTAAAACTTAATGATTTAGTTTAGCATCACAAATATATATATATATTCATGTCTTAATAGGATTTTACAAAATTTATCAAAACAATATATAAAATACAAATTCTAACTAAGTATATAGAAGCCAGGTAAACCAAGGTAATTAAACTCATTTAGCCTGTTTGCAAGCATAAGTAATACCTACTTTGAAATAAATATGGGTCAGAATGATCAGAAAAAATAATACATCAGGAATCAGAAAACTTAAAGCTAGTTCTGAGTTACTGTCATTCATTATATGATCTTGAACATATAACTACTCTTGTATAAACAGGGAGAAGTGCTTACCCTTTACTCACTATGTCATGACACAATTACAATTCTTAAAAAAGCGTATAGTGCTATACAATTGTAATAGATTAACAATTTTTTCCATACCATAATTTCTTATTTCACATAGTGAATAACATGATAACATCACATTACAATAAGCTAAATTCAGAAGTAATCTAACATTATTTTAAAATGGGTCAACTACAATTTAACATTGTAAGGAATAATTCACACAACATACTAGGTATTCACATTGTCTAAATTTAATGTTCTAGTTATTGTTTTAGAATTCAGTGATCATGTAAATTTTGATAAGAATTTTACAGCTGATTTAAAATGATGCCATATGCTATAAGCACATTGTTAACAATTTCATGTTCATAAATCCCTTTGAAATTCCCAAATTGGCCCTGATAAGAATACGTAGTTTAAAAAAACCCAAAAAAAACAAAAAAAAACACCCCACCAACCCCAATTGTCCTGCTTGCAAGTTGCACTGTTCCTAGGATTTCTAGAACCAACCCATTTTACACTGCTTTCTATTACAATACCTACTCCAATCTCCGGATGCTAGTGTACCTTTTGAAGCTATGCTTTAACATGTTGTTTTTTATTAAATTTCTTTTTTTTTTTAATTTTTATGTAATTTATTTATTTAACTTACGTCCAAGTTAGTTAGCATATAGCGCAACAATGATTTCAGGAATAGATTCCTTAATGCACCTTACCCATTTAGCCCATCCCCCCTCCCACAACCCCTCCAGTAACCCTCAGTTTGTTCTCCATATTTATGAGTCTCTTCTGTTTTGTCCCCTTCCCTGTTTTTATATTATTTTTGTTACCCTTCCCTTATGTTCACCTGTTTTGTCTCTTAAACCCCTCAAATGAGTGAAGTCATATGATTTTTGTCTTTCTCTGACTAATTTCGCTTAGCATAATACCCTCTAGTTCCATCCACATAGTTGTGAATGGCTGCTTTAACATGTTTTTAAACTTACTCCTTTTTTTCCTCATACTAATGTTATTGATTCCCTGCAGGGCTCTCTACTGCAGGAAAAGGAGATTTCTGAAATTACTGTTCTGATTTTAGAAGACTGATCACATTCCATAATTTTGTTTTTGGTGATCCTACTTGGTATTGAATATTAATTGTAGCTTGCCAAACATAAAAACCCAAGAGTATCTTTTATTTCATTCCAGTCTTAGAGAAGGCTGTACTTGATCCACACTTGATATATTTATTTAGTTTAGAACTTGAGACCTAAGTAAAGCACACTTGTGATTTAATTTTCCTGCTCTTGTTAATCATAAGGTTATAAAATGGTATATTCTCAAGTCAGCAAAAGTGATTTATTATTTTCTTAGGCACAGAGATAGGTATGGAATCTTGGGCTTAAGTTCAACTCAGAGCTTTATCTTAGCTGTCCAAGTGATTCATATATATGTACATATATTTGGTAGTGCTGTCATTAGCATTAGCAGAGATAAACCTTGTTTATAAATTATTATAAGTTCACCTTATAATATTGAGTACCCAATCACTGAACTAGGCACTTTACTTAAAATATCTTAATGATCATTAAAAAAAAAAAAACAACACACATGGGGTGCCTGGGTGGCTCAGTCGGTTGGGCGTCTGACTTTGGCTCAGGTCATGATCTCGCGGTCCGTGAGTTTGAGCCCCGCGTCAGGCTCTGTGCTGACAGCTCAGAGCCTGGAGCCTGTTTCGGATTCTGTGTCTCCCTCTCTCTGACCCTCCCCCATCCATGCTCTGTCTGTCTCAAAAATGAATAAACGTTAAAAAATTTTTTTTAAAAAACACAAAAACAAACAAAAAACAACAGGGGCGCCTGGGTGACTTGGTCAGTTAAGCATCTGACTTCCGCTCAGGTCATGATCTCACAGTTCATGGGTTCAAGCCCCACAATGGGCTCTGGGCTGACAACTCAGAGTCTGGATCCTGATTCGAATTATTTGTCACCCTCTCTCGCTCTGTCTTTCAAAAATAAATAAATGTAAAAATATGTTAAAAAAACAAAAACAAAAACACAGGAGTTGCAGTTATCTTTTTTTTTTTTTTTAACCTAAGAGAAAATTGAAATTGCTGGAGGGTAAATATTTTGCATAACATCAACTACTAAATATAGAGACCTGGTTAGATTCCAATGCTTTTGCTCCTTCTGCTTCATAATAATACTTCTGCAAGTCTCTTGAAAATTGCTTTGAGGACTATATGCTGATATATTGGGGCCTACTAGGTGGAATAAAGAATCCAGGCGATAAGAAGCATGTGATACCATTTAATCCTAGATCTAATGCTGACTTTAAAATAGGCATTGTGACTATGTGAGTAAACCCATGCTAGACTTTGATTCACTTTGTTGGCAACAACGAATAAGTGGTATTAAAAGACTAGCCTCAGAAAAATATCTTGATGAATATCTAAGATTAGTTCATTTGTATTCATGTTGCTGGAACCTTGGGACCCCAATGCTTTTTTGATGAGCAGCAAAAACTACGTAGGCTTAAGGTGTAGCCACTTTAAGAGCTTAGGAACACAAAACTGAACTTCAGAGGCTGATGAAATCTGGTGCGTCTCTAGGCATTAGGAAATAGGATAAGCTGTAAAAAATTAGTATTTCACTTAAAATAAAATATAGACTATTTTTACATATACATGGAATATATAATAAATATTTATGTTATTTTGATAAATATATATACAGTGCCTTTAGCAGTCACAATCAACAAACTAAGGAATGAATCTGAGTTTACAATTGACCACATTAAATTACAGTGAGCAGTATACCATATAGTTTGGTGTTTAATATCTGTCTCTTAAAAAGTGAACATCTGTTTGTGCCAGGCATTGTGGTATATACGTTACATTCCAAGATCTCGTTTAATCATTAGATAATGAGGTTATTTCCTTTTACCATGGAGGAAATAGAGACAAAGAGGATAATTCATCTAAGATGACAAAAATATTATGCAGCAGAGCCCATATTCAACTCTTGGCTGCCTGACTACAGACTAAGTTCTGACTCCCCATTCCACATCAACTGTCTCGAATCCCACATCACATCCAACCCAAGCCATTTAGTTAGCAGCTATTTATATAATAACACAATTTACTTCATTTCACACTCAGAAAAAACTACTTGCTGTTCAAAATATTAAATGAATAGTAGTTCCCTCATTTCCTTTCTGCTTTAATGATTATACGAATACTTTGAGATGGGAGAGTAGCTCACACCCTCACATCTTAAATGCTCAATATCTTGTCATGCCATTGCATGAATTCTTAATTCACTTATAAAAATTTAAAAATCATTTCACCTACCTGTGCTTAATTTTGAAAACTACATAGGGGAGACAGATTCTAGATAGAAGATAGAATGTTGGATATGTTGAAATAGTGCATTCTTGGTTCTGGTTTTTTTTTTTTTTTTTTTTTTTTTTTGTTTTTTTTTTTTTTTTTTTTTTTTTTTTGCAGTAAGAATATTTAAGCATTCAGAAGCAGTGGAGACAAACCTTATTCTATAAACTTGAATTTAACTTTCTATGTATATTTTATGTATTTCAGAAGAAGAAGCTTCTCTTACTAAAATCTAAACATTTAAGCAATAGCCTTCATTTATTGATAATTAATTTTAAAAGTTTGAAAGCTGTTCAGATGTCAACCTATATTCAAAGTCTATCAGGATATTAAAAATACTTATACAAATCTACTATTTGGTAAGCTTTAAAAACTTGGAAGTATGAGACTTGGTTCAAAAATGAGGTGAATTTTAATTAATGCAAGATGACAACTTTCTAAGTAAGATCCATAATATTAATGTGAAATGTGGTTATTTCAGAAATCAAGATGAAAAGAATGTACATATCTACATATGCCAATAAAGCCTCAATATAACACTTGTGCTTTAAAAGTCAGTTCTAATGCATAAACGTACCTGTTGTTTCATAATCTTTATTTGTTCTTTTTGCTTTCTCTTCTCCTCAGCAGCCATTATTGCTGTGGTGAAAACCGAAGCACAGATATCATCAGCAAGGAAACAAAGAGGAGAAACTTCTTATGAATTCCCCAACACTCACTCTTGATGTTTATGTTTTCATTTAAATCACCTACCTTGTTGTTTTTTAGCTTCTTTGGCAACCCGAGCCTGTTCCTGCTTTTGAAGTTTTCTCAAAAGCTTTATTTGCGCTGCTTGTCTGGCTATTTCTGAAAAACACAACATTTCAAGAAATATTATTAACAACTTTACATAACTGTTAACCTAGAAACAATGACTGTGTGAAACTGGTATCATCATGAAAGGACATAATTTTTAAGAAAATCGCCTAAGGTTAGATACCAACTGAGAGAATGGTGTGGCAGCAAATTTCATGTTTATTTCCCCTAGAAATTGCTAAATTATTTCACCAAAGAAGATCCCACACACAGAACTACACAAAAATGATACTTCTTTTAATTCTCTTCACAAAGGGTAATCTGAGCACATCAGTTTTTGGGTTTTTTTTTTTTTTTCACATTTTGTGTAATCCCCACTTCGTAGGAAAGTAGTAGCTAGTATGCAAAAATAGTGCTTTAGCTTTGGTCTTAAAAATAACAAAATACATGAAAAGGAAAAAGGACTCAAAATAGAACAAATGCAAAGCCTCCAAAACTCAGTATCACAATCAGCTATATAAATGGTAGTTTCTGAATCCAGTGACATTTTCATTTATGAAGGAGAGGGTCTAAATCTCCTAAATAAAGAGTACAGAATGTCAAGGGGTTTTAAAGACAACTTAGTTCTCATAATTTTTAAGGACAAATGCATGAAACTGGAATAGACTGACATGATGAGTGGCCCCAACTATTCATTCTTCCCTCTTCCATGTCATCTGCAATGTGACTTTGCAGTTCCTCTCATCAAGAGGTGACATATATTTATCTTCTTTTCCCTTGATTCTGAGTTCAGACATGTGATCTTCACTAGCTAATAGGATGTTAGCAGTTGTGATACACAAAGAAGGTTGAAAATATACTTGTACTCTTTCTATTTCTTCGCTTGTGCCTTGCTTGCCCTTTACTATAAAGACATGATTGGGCGAGGCTGCTGAAGGTTGGGACACATGGAGTCAGATGACTTCACGTGTGTGAAAACACCCAGCCAAGATCAGCAGAGCTGCCTAACTTACCTCCAGCTGCTTTGATCTGCGCAACAATTAATGCTTAGTGTTATAAATCACTGAAATTGTGTGGTTGGTTGTTTTCCAACATTACTATGGCAACAGGTAACTGACATGGGAAGCATGTCATGCTTTCTTCTGCTGGCAAACCTTGTCAGCATATTTTTAACTATAAGAGCGCTGTATGGGGCGTCTGGGTGGCTCAGCTGGTTGAGCGTCCGACTTCGGCTCAGGTCATGATCTCACGGTTCGTGAGTTCAGGCCCGTGTCGGTCTCTGTGCTGACAGCTCAGAACCTGGAGCCTGTTTCAGATTCTGTGTCTCCCTCTCTCTCTCTGACCCTCCCCGGTTCATGCTCTGTCTCTCTCTGTCTCAAAAATAAATAAACGTTAAAAAAAATTATATAAATAAATAATAAATAAATAAATAGTGCTGTATCATAGTATCACTCATAAAATACCACCTTACATTAGACATTATTTTAAACTTTGTAGCAGATGAGTTTTAAGAAATCTATATATTATATTGAATAATGAGTATTAATTACTTGAGTTCTACTAATTTTTTCCACCATTTATTGAATTGCTGTATTAAATTTACATAAACTTATTTAATCTTCATAACAATCTTATGAGATAGGCAACATTATGCCCAGTTTACAAGAGAAATAACTAAGGCTCACAAAGGTTAAATAACAAAGCCAAGATATAAACCCAAGTCTTTCTGACTTCACAGTCTATATGATCCTAGTTCTAAAAACCTTTAAGAAAAGTTGAGTGCCTTGAGATTTTAGATAAGAACTTAACCCTCTGTCCTGTAACAGCAGAAGTGACATTGGTTACTATGGCTGATTTTCTATTAATAAGACTTTAAAAAAGGGGAGGGGATGTAAAGGGTCTAACTTTATCTAGTAAACTGGAAGGGTTAATAGAAGATGATGCTAAAATATATCTCCAATCCTCCAATAACTCATAAATAACTTTTGATTATTAATTTGAAAAAGATCTTTTATGGATTAAGAAATTACCTATCCATTTAATTTAAAGATACAAGTTTACTTTTGAAATAGTTTATTTTCACACAGAATTAGGGATATTTTAGATACACCACATTTTCTTTGGTTCTAAGATACAATTTTTAAACACAGTCTAAAATCAGAATATGTGTGACAATTGGCAGTACTTTTCTTTTGTAGTGGTACATCTTGAAATAATGGTACATTGCAATGACTATGGCATCTCAGATTCTATGACATATGAAAGGGAGAGGTACTATTTCATATCTTAGAAAATTTAAAGTATTAATAGTTTTGGCAGGTTTATTTATTAGGTCAATAGTCCTTTTCATATCAAAACTGCCAGATTCTTATCTTTATTTTCTAGAGAAATTAGAGAACTCTCATGTCATAATGCTTGGGTGTACATTCAAAATTTGCATTTATTTTGCTGTTCTGAACTTTACTTCAAATTAAGTCCAGTATTTCAGTCTAGGTGAGGCCTAGCAGGATAATATGACAGAAACTTCTAGAATACCTTCAAATAACCCCCTCAACCTGTTAATGTAGAAGCCTTTCAGAAATAAAAGGAGTGATAAAGTGATTCATTTCTTTCTTCCCAAGAAAAAAAATGCATATTTTACCATATATGCTGGTAAATATTAATAATTTACTTTTAAATATTTAACATTTATATACATGTTGAGGAAAAAACATATACATAATCTTGTGAAAGGTACAGAATTTAAAATGCAACATAATACAACAAGGGAGACTTATGTAACAGAATACAAACCAATTTGAAATCTCAAGGGAGGAAAAAAACATTTGGGTAAAAGTTAATAATTGCCTTTTATTTTGTTAAAATAAAATTTAGTTAATTTTCCATTTATAAGGCTGCCATTTTAGATACTAAGTATTAATAGTATTTGTAGTAGATATTCAAGACATGCATGAAGAGCCCATGCTTTGGGTATCCGTTAATTTCAAGCTTTCTTATTTTATGCAAATAATGCACACTCATCACTATTATACATTCATCAGAAGAGTCAGTGGTTTATTGACAATATTAATTTTAAAAACCCATCATTTATAGCTGTATCTCTTAATATATTAACTTTTTATCAACCTTCACTTATAACTATTTAGGGGAGATAAAAATCATAACAGAAACCAAATAAAATAACATAAAAAATTTTCACTCTTGGGGCTCCTGACTGGCTCAGTCAGAATAGCATGTGACTCCTGACGATGGGGTCATGGGTTTGAGGCCAACATTGGGTATAGAGATTACATACATACATACATGCATATACACATAAACAAGCAAACTAAAAAAATTCATTAACATACAAGAGAGAAAAACTTATATGACATTAAGTTACATGCCAGATAGTTAATTTACATGCCATCAGTGGAACTATGAATCAGCGCAACCTTTTTGGAGACAATATTTGCCTGCTAGCTTCCAAAACTGAAAATGCACATACCCTTTGATTCAAAGATTCTATCTCTACAATTTTATACTATGAAATAGCCATACCTATAGAAGGATATGAATAAATGTGTAATATGTGTTTATTGCAGGACCATTTGTGGTAGCAATGATTGGGAAGCAGCTCAAATAGTCATCAAAAGAGACTGATTAACTGAAGTATGGTAGAGCCATATGTGGCATCACTTTACTATTCAGCTAGTAAAAGCCTAAGGTTGATTTTTAAGTGCAGATATAGAAATATGTTCGAGATAAATTAGGTGGAATAAATTAAGTGGATAAATTAAGCAAGTTGAATAGGATGTACATAAGCCCATCTATTTTACAAATGAAAAGATATATGATACAATAAATTACATATGTATATGTACACATATATTGTGTCACATGACTGTGTGTGTGTGTATGTAGGAGTGTGTGTACACATTTCTGGATGGATTTATAAAAAACTGTTAATAATGATGCCGCTCATGAGTGTCTTTTATTTTAAAGTGAGTGAGAACAAGTGTCTTATTTGTAAAGCATTCTATTCTTTGAGTTTTGTTGTGGGTGTTTATTTTATAATAAAAACAAAACAGCTCCAAAGAAGTCAATATTATGATAGTGTTTACAATAAAGAGAAATAAGTCAAGATTTTCTTCCGGAAAAAGAAAAACCATGCAAAGAAGTAAAATCCTGTTAGTCTTTCAAGTCAATTTTTATTATTAAGCCTTTATTTTATATTGATTTATATGTTTTTATATATGCTTGAGAATATAAGACACCAATACATCTCTTTTGATGTATATTCAGATAGCCTTAAGAGGCTTCACATTTGTACCTAGTTACTCAAACTCATACAGAACTCTTTTATTTTAGTCAGCTTTCTGTGTCAGACATAGCATGGTAACTTCATGTTGATAATTTATGTGTAGCTTTCAGTTACAATACATTTGAGGTAATTATGAGCACTTTGTGCTTGAAAAGTAATACTTTCTGGTGATCTTAAAATAAATTATGATTTAAATCTATTAGTTGGCCATTTTGAAAATATATGTGATATATCCAGACTACAAAGAACCCAAACTAAAAAGACTGGGGTTACTTACCAGTAATTGGAGTTCTCTGACTGAAAATTTACTCCACAGATCCACATATTTTGGAGTTATTCCCTTGTACCACCTCAAGGAATCGGGAGCTGTTAAAATGAGAATTTCCAGAAGGTTGGCACCACCTTAAGGCATGTGCCAAGTGCTGGGTGATTCCCTTTCTGTGCAAGCCTTGAAAGCTTATCCCCCACCTTTGTAATTCTAAACACACAAGATCTGATGTGTTTATGAGTATGGCTCTTGAAAGGAGCTTACCTAATCAAAGAACTCCAGTTACCAGTGAGATTCCTTATTTTCTCATTTTTATTCTAACACAAATATCTACTTTTCAGAAAGTGAGAGCAGTATCATTCATATTAAAAAACATAAGAAATGCGTAGACATATTAGTATGATCATTACAGTGTCATTCTATCTCTTACCTTGAGCTTGCAGTTTTCTTAGCAATTTGGCATCTGTGTTGTCTAGAAACTCAGCACTTCCCACGTTTGGAGGCCGACCCTTCCGACGTCTCATCCTGGATTCCTCTCTTGCTCGCTGTCTATCTGGATTTGGTGGTCTTCCTCTACGGCCTTCCATTGCCCTGATACGGGGAATGACATCCTCTTCTTTCAAAAGACACCACTGCATTCCCTTTTAATTAACATTTTACAGAAATAATATATTAAAAGAAAAATAAACACAAGTGATCAACATGTCAGAAAATTCTATGTAAATTCAGATATTCTGAAATCTATAAAGCTAGTATAAAGCTTAGAAATTTTAATTTTTAATTAAATTTATATCTATAATTGTTCATGGCCTTTGGCATATCTTTGGTTTTCTTACTTTAATGACTTCAACTTTAAATAGAGATCTAGATCTATAAAAATATATTTATAAACATATGTATCCATAAACCCATAAATAGAGATATATCAATCACATTTCCAAACTATAATGACCATAAAGTTGACAGATATTTGAAAATATTAGTTGTGTGATGACACCCCTATGGATTGTTTTCTTGTATTATCAGTTCAACCAAGCATGAAGCTATCCAAATAACTGAAGGAAGTTTCTCTTTATAGAAATATTACAGGGTGCCTGGGTGGCTCAGTCGATTAAGTGTCCTTAAGTGTATGACTTCAGCTCAGGTCATGATCTCATGGTCCATGGGCTCGAGCCCCAGTTGGGCTCTGTGCGACAGTTAGGAGCCTGGAGCCTGCTTCAGATTCTGTGTCTCCCTCTCTTTCTGCCGCCCCCCACCTCCGTCATGCTCTGTCTCTCAAAAATGAATAAACATTAAATTAAAAAAAAGAAATATTACAGATAATAAATCAAGAAGGAATGTAATACCTGATGAATTCAGGGATCTAAGCATTGAACCTGAATGGTTGTCAATCACCAGAAAGAGAGACCACTAGGTAAACATCAGCCTTCTAATGGGGGTTCACTCCATCACCTATAAATTAATCCTGCCCTCTACCAAATGAATCAAACCTAAATGTGATGAGGTTTCTGGACCTAATTACTATAACTTTACAGGAAAAATAGGATAAGAAGTGTATGTTAAACTACATAGCAAAATTCAGTCTGTAGGAAATTCTACAAATTACTCAGTTTTTTTTGAGAAATAAATTTTAAGGAAAAAAAACTGTAAGATTAAAAGAGACTTAAAAGATGTATCAAATACATTTTATCTAAATATTGATTCAAATATAAAACCTTCAGAAAATTAGAATAATTAAAGAACTGAAACTGTGAACAATGCCTAACATTTGATGGTATCCAGAAATTATAATTTTAAAGTGTGATAATGGTACTCTTGTAAAAAACAAGAGTCCTTATCATCTAGAGATACATATTGAATATTTTACAGATAAAACAAGACGTGTAAGATTTGCTTCAGCAAATGGAAAAGTAGAAGCAGATGGGGACATATGTAAAACAATACTGGCTATATGATTTCTTAAGCTGATGATGGGTACATCGTATATATTACATATTTGAGATTTCCCATTATAAGTCACCAAGAGAAACACATAAACTACCATAATGCTAATGCATTATAGGAATAATACTGCTCAGTGCATAGATACAATCTGAGTCTGGTTTTAATTATCCTCAATATGTCAATCAAAACAAATACACTGTTATATTACCTTCTTACTGTCTAAAGTAATATGTTCAGATAGAAGAATGGCACCCTTTTAAAATAGTTTTATTTCTTACTTCTTCTTTAAAAATATTTATTTTGAGAAAGAGAGAGAGAGAGAGACAGAGAGAGACAGAGAGTGTGGGTGTGTGTGTAGAAGGGGCAGAGGGAGAGTATGAGAGAATCTCAAGCAGGCTCCGTGCTGTCAGCACAGCCAAAGATCATGACCTGAGCTGAAATCAAGAGTTGAACGCTTAACCAACTGAGCCATTCAGGTGCCCCTGTTACTTAATTTTTTAAGAGATAATTTCTCTAGGGGTGCTTGGGTGGCTCAGTCAGTTAAGCTCTGACTTTGGCTCAGGTCATGATCTCACAGTTTGTGGGTTCAGAGTTCTGCATCAGGCTCTGCACTGACAGTGTGGAGCCTGCTTAGGATTCTCTCTCCCCCCCTCTCTGCTCTGCCCCCACTTGCACATGCTCTCTCTCTCTCTCTCTCTCTCAAAATAAATAAATAAACTTAAAGAGAGAGAGATAATTCCTTTAATATGAAGGTTAAGGAAATTTTCAAAATGTGCTTTCTTCTTAAAAGAATGTTAAACTAGGAATTTAGCTTGAACCACTGTAGTCAGTTCTGCAACCAAAAACAATAAAATGTTGTTAATTTTTATTCCATGATTCCTAATCTGGGGCAAGAAATCTTGATTATCTCATTCAATGGGTATTAAAAATACAAATACTACTCCTGCTACCATCCTGGATGAGAGTTACATCCCACATTGCAAGCACTGTGCTTTGTTCCAGGCATTTTCAATACATTAATGTTCACAACACTTCTAATATGGTGGGTTTTATTGTTCCAACATTACAACTGAGGGAATTCACACCCAGTAAGGTTAAATAATTTCCTGAGGTACAGAGGCAACAAGGAATAGAACTGTATTTTGAACCTAGGACTATCTCACTCTAAAACCTGGGCTCTTAACCTCTACATGTAATTGATTGATGTTACAAAGATGTTTTTATATTTGATAAGTGACTGACAATATTCAGCCACGAAAGCATGCATGACCAAGATTATGTCACAGAAGAATTGTGTCAAAAAACCCAAATGAATATAATCCATATTTGTATGTTAAAAATAATATCTATACTAATTATTTGCAGTAATTCTCATGTGAAAAATAATTTTAAAAAATCTTTTTTAATGTTTATTTTTTGAGAGAGAGAGAGAGAGAGAGAGAGAGAGAGAGAGAGAGAGACAGCAAGTGAGTGGGGGAGGGGCAGAGAGAGAGGGACACATAGAATCTGAAACAGGCTCCAGGCTCTGAGCTGTCAGCACAGAGCCCGATGTGGGGCTTGAACTCATGGACCTCAAGGTCATGACATGAGCCGAAGTTGGATGCTTAACCAACTGAGCCACCCAGGCACCCCAAATTTTACAAAGTAATTCTGAAGGAAGTAAAAATTTTTTCCTCAGATTTCAAATGAAGTCAATAGGAACAACAGTTCTACGAACTGCATTTTAATGCCACAAACCACTGAGAAGAAAGTCATCAAAACAGTTTTATGTTTACCAGTATGGGAAGCTTTTGATTCGTTTAGATTTTTATTTTTCTGTTATGCTTTTAGGCACCAAGGCAGTATGCATCACATAAATTGAAAAATAGAGAAGTGACATTTGTGACACTTGGAGAAGAGAGAGACTAATAAAAGAGTCTGTAAAGGAATCTACATTCAGTTTTTAAACTATCTTATTAATCATAAAGTCAACTTAAGCCAAAATTTAAAGGGTTTTATCAATTTATTTTTTTTATTCAGTTACAATTTTTACATAGTTATGTTTTATTCAGCTAGGAAAACACACCTACGTCAAGAAAGGAATAGATTATGTTAGTGTCCAAAATTTACCAAATATAGTGACATTTACATTTTTGCCCTTGGCATTTATATAGTAAATACTTGTTAAGGGAACTGCATATATTGTGCTACATATACAGTCTTCTGACTCCTGGGTTTCAGAAAATGAGAAATAGACTGTAAGGAAAACCTGAAGCTTAAAATACATTCTTAATTCATGGAGTCGTTAAAATAAGTGAGAAGGAAAAAGAAAAAGTATTTTTCTCGATGAATGTTTCTTTAGAAAAAGGAAACAGAATTTATATCACTTGATTCATATGCTATAAGCTTTTTTGTCAATAAAAAATTATGCATCAAGAGAGTTAGCATATTATTTTTTCTTAATTTCTAAGACTAACATAGTAAATGGCTCCTGAAAATAATCTTTCTTGACTAAGACGTGGATACAAAGAAAATGGATACAAAGAAAACAGATGATCAACATGATGGGGATGGTGACAGATTGCCTATTTTACCATTATTATTCTGCTTTCAAGAGTTACTAATTTCAAACTTTAGCAGCAACACCTTCATTTCTATAAATACTACAAAGAAGAAAAAAGATTTATGTTTTATTTCAGAAGACTAAACAAAATAATTAATAAGCATACTACACCATATTGTCTGCAATGCACTATGAAAGTAAAATATAAGACTGTAAGGTTTTGAGGTGCCTGGGTGGCTCAGTTGGTTAAGCATCTGACTTCGGTTCAGGTCATCATCTCACAGTTCGTGGTCGGGCTCTGTGCTGACAGCTCGGAGCCTGAAGCCTGCTTCTGATTCTGTGTCTCCCTGTCTCTCTGGCCCTCCCCTGCTCATGCTCTGTCTCACTCTTTCTCTCAAAAATAAACATTAAAAAATTTTTTTTAAAAAGACTGTAGGTTTTATAAACTTGTGTTGAGGCACCTATTTTGTACAAGACATAACAGTCTCTAAAGGTAAATGAGAATCTTCTATTGTACCGTGCTGAGTTGTAATAAATTTGAAAAAGGGTTTAGAGGTTGGGACAAGAAGTTGTTGGAATTGTCCACTTAAAAAAAATAATGATGGTCTGAATTAGGGCTTGAGAATTAGAGTTGGAAAGAAAGGTGATTACATTGGTCTTTCAGGAGGGAGGACTACCTGTATATGAAAGAGAAAAGTCTGAATGGAGGCCAGAGAGGTGATTAAAGTTGGGAGGGGTCTCTAGGTAACATGGAAAAGGGAAATGATAGTGAGGTTTTCATCCTGAACTGAAGATACAGGACGAAAAAATACTTGAGAAAGCCTGCAAATAAAATCATTACTCTCAGGTATTTTACATCTTAAAAACTAAATAGAGCTTTAAAAAAACATTTATTTTAAATGAATAATTTAAAAATGTTTTCTATATTCAGAAATTCAAAAATTATATGAAATTGAATCTACATATGATTTTGTATTTCAACATTTCCATTATTCTTCATAAATGATACTCCAAAGTATTATTGAACATCTCATGAGCAATTTACTCATTTTTTCCTTTACACTGAATTGTGTAATTAACTAGGATCCTACATTTTACTGGCAGCTAATGTCAATTTGTGGTTTACCAGCAATATGTTCAAGTTTTAATGAAATGTATTCTCAAGTCTCATTCCTGCTTCAATTTTATATCAGAGTTTATCTTTATTTTTGTTTTGTTGCTCCCATTTTGTTTGATTTTACATACTTGTAGGCTGACTTATTTAGGGGATAAAGAGTATGTAAGTAAAAGAAGAAAACCAGTCCACCAAAAGTCAATTCACCGAGTAATCTATTTGCCAAGTCACTGATTTTTTGTTTGTTTGTTTTTTTTAAGTTTTTATATCACCAAGACTTTGCTGCAGCAATTTCAGCATGGATTTGCAGTGCTGGGCCACTAAAAGTCTATTTCCCATGTTAATATTGGAGATGCCTAATACTTCTCCAATGCTCAATGTTATCTAAGTGAATGGATAAATTTTACTCTTATTTTTCTGGATTGGGACCTATTTCTCTATTCCAGTCTTTGACTCTGGTAGTAAAACAGCTGAGGTGAAGATTTTAAAGCTGGAGTAAGATATTTGATCTGTCAATTTTAGGTTTGTTAGTCATTCAGTGAATTGATCATTTACCAAATTGATTTCAGGCTAGTTTTCAGTAAATTTCACCACAGTTCAAGTAAACAAAACTGATGTTTTCACTACTTTTTCTTTGTAAGTGTACTTTCAGAATACTTTACTTCCCAATAATTAGTTTATAAAAAAGCTTTTAGAATGTGATACCTAAAAGGGAATTCATCTTAAAGACCTATGGTATATATACTGCACATCACAGGTGAGGATACTAAGGCCTAGAAAAGTAGGTTTCAGTTTTTCAAAGCAACATAGGATGCTGAATTATCCTGACAGGAGTCTAAGAAAAAATCTTAAGAGCACAGGCAAAGTGAGGCATCAAATATTTTTGACAGGACTTCCTATTTTAAGAAAACACTAAAGCTAGTATCATGAGAAAAATCAAAGTTCTGTTGAATTTCCTTATGCTTATTTCATAATTTAGCATTATGTCTATATTTGGCTACTTTATGGTGCCAGAAGCAGGTAGTGAGAACTTTATGTACCATGAACTTTACAGCATTAGGGATTCTTAATCCACTGTAATCATATAGTTTATTAATATCATATACTAAATAGCATTTCAAAGATGTGAAAGAGTAAGATTATCTCCTGGGAGATGGGTATCACCTATTAAAAACCAGTGAGAAAGATGTGGTTTGATACAATTGTTCCACAAGGCTGGCCCTGCTTTCCAGTTACTCACAGTAGGTTACCCTCTAAGAGTCATGACCTTCAAATACTTCCTTAACTCCACACTTGGATTCATACGGTTGGCCTCCTAGTATAGGTCCTTGCCTAGCCATCAGAAATCCTACCTGGTAGATTAGTGACATAAATTTTCAGTATTTTAGATTTCTGGTACTGATCTTTCATGTTCTCAGTGTCCATATAGCCCCACAGCTATGTTGCATTAGGTGTGACAGTTAACAGCAGAGTTGAGTTAGAACCCTGGTTGCTGACTCCCAATCTTTTGTTCTTTACTTATATGAAATAATTACCGGCATTATAATCTTTGCCAGAGACTGTATGTTGTCTGCTTTATTGTGAAGTGTCCCTAAATTCCTTACTAATAAAACCCTGATTTTAACTTGATAGCATTGTACTTAGTGTTTTACCTCTTTAAGCCAGTAATCATAACTTTTATTTCTTTTGTACTTTTTAGTTTCTCTACAAACACTTGCTTTGTTTTGTTTTTTCAAAGCCAGGCCTTCAAGTTCACTTCTGTAGTGAAATGTGTTCACCGTTTTCTTTATGGTAAATGCCTTTAAGGAAAATTTACCTTGGGGAAAAATGCCTGGCACGTTAAGTATTTGCCACAAATATTTATTGATTAAATGACTAAGAAAAATGGTTCTTTTCAGTAAGAACAATAAATATCTTTCTTTTCTCATGGTCTTATGCCATTAAAAAATATATATATATCTTTTAAAAATATATACATCTCAAATAGAAAAAGCAGTATTTTCTAAGTCACTTTTAACTTGTTCCTTCTGTGCATCATTCTTTTTTTTTTTTTTTTTTTTACAGCCTGAATACAGTAAACATTCATTAGTCTATGCCTGTGAACATACTGGTTGAAAAATAAATTTTATAATTATATTTATGCTTAAATGTTTTCTTCTCTGCAGTTCACAATACTTTTCAAAGTAGATTATCATATATTTCAAATAATCTATGTCATTAATAAATTATTGTGAAGCCTTCATATATTCCTAATAAAATATGAATACTCTTTTACCTAAATATAATATTTAGGTAAATAAAAATAATCTTATTTTATATTTACCAACGTATACCTAGCTCATCCTTACTTTTTATTATCCTGACACCTAAAACCAAAATAAAATGAAAACAATGACAAATGTTAGGTTCAATAAGTTCTTTATAATGTGATGAAGCAGAAATCTATAAAAAATTTATTTACCTTATACTCTTTTCAAAAGGGTTTCACTGACTAACATAGAAGGTAGCCAGCTAGTAAACCATGGCCTTATAATATTGTTCATTTTGTTCCATGAAGCCTATTATCCTTAAAATCACAGTTTTTATAGAAGCCTGTAGGAAGTGTTTGACATGTAAGTATCAATAGATACTGACAAGTAGCTGATTCTATAAATATTTACCACATTTACAGACTGAAATAAATAACACTGATAATGAATAGAGTCTTTTCTCACCATCTCTTGTGTCAACTCTGAATTAAAGGCTTTTCTTTCTTACTTTAAAAAAATATTTTTTTAACATTTATTTATTTTTAAGAGGGAGAGACAGAGTGCAAGTGGGGGAGGAGCAGAGAGAGAAAGGGAGACACAGAATCCGAAGGAGGCTCCAGCCTCTGAGATGTCAGCATAGAGCCCAACATGGGGCTCAAACTCACAAACAGTGAGATCATGACCTGAGCTGAAGTCGGACGCTTAACTGACTGAGCCACCCAGGCACCCTGCTTTCTTATTTTTGAAAGAAATCATTAGACTGTCCTTTAATGATGAATTTACTTAAATTTCAATAAATGTAAGTTCTCATACCTCTCATCCCCCTGTATTATATCCAAAGTTAGTCAATATTTTCAGATGCTTGCTGTTAATAAATATATGCATACTCTCTCTTAAGTTCAGAAATAATCTTGAGTTGAAAAATAACTGCTACAAAAAAACCATGGTTCTCTACTGCAGACTCGAATTACCTTCTAGTAGAAACTCCATTAATTTCATTTGTAAAAAAAAATATAGAGCTTTGCATTACCACTGTTGAAATTTTTGAAATGCCTTGAGCAAAATAACAACTTACAGAACTAATATTGGATACTTTTGATAAGTTTAAGAGGAAAAGGAAAAATATGATGGAGAAAGTTTATTTTTCCAATGCAAATGTTTAGGAAAGGGACTAAGAATAGCAATGAATCTGCAAATATTAAACACCCAAAATAGATAAATGGGGCTTGGAAAACTGTAGCAGTAATATCTGAAATTATGTACAACTTCCATGCCTTTGGAAAACTGAATGCTTAGCTTTATTAGAAGGGATTGAAGGATTTATTATTTTTTTTAAGTTTATTTATTTATTTTGAGAGAGAGAGAGAGAGCATGAGCATGGGAAGAGCAGAGAAAGAAAAAGGAAAGAGAAAGAAAAAAGAGAGAGAGAGAGGGAGAGAGAGAGAGAGAGAGAGAGAGAGAGAGAGAGAGAGAGAGAATCCCAAACAGGGTCCACACTAACAGCACAGAGCCTGACGTGGGGTTCGAACTCACAAACCACGGGATCATGACTTGAGCCAAAACCAAAAGTCGGACACTTAACTGAGTCACCCAGGCGCACCATATGTATTTATTTAATAGAAAGTTGCTTTTCATGTTGTATGTAATACAAGCAAATTTAGAAAATGTGAAACTTGTAAGAAGTAAAAAGAAAAAAAATGATCCATTGTATCACCAATCATTACATCTATCATTAAAATTTTGACATATTTCTTCTCAGTCCTTCCAATATGCAGTTTTGTTTTTCAGTATATATACAGTCATCATTCCCTTTCTACAATTTGTATAAAGGCAGACATATTGTAAACACATACAGATCATCTCTGCATAGCAACAGTGGCTTGGACAAACTATATTTTACATCTACAAAGTTTAGGCATATCAAATTATTACAGATCATAGTTTCTCTAACAAAAATATATAATCTTTATTCATTTTCATAGAAAATTTTACATAATTATATACATTTCTAATTACCTATATCTTATACATTTTGATCATATATGGAAATGTATACGGTTCTACAACTGTATGTACTATATGTATCTCTAATTAATTAACTAAACTTTTTTGGGTTACTTACCTTTAATTTTTGTTCTCTGAAAGTATCTTAAAACGAATCCAACTTACTAATTTTTTTAAACTGACAGAAGTGCTCTCAAAATTGCTAATATTTTCCGTGAGCAATCTACTGAAATGTTGGCAGCTTAACATATTCTAGATTTAGTAATTCATCATATTTCCTTCATGAATTGATCTCTCAACAAAGCAATATGCATTTGGAAAACACTGATTATGCTTAATAAAAAGTGAATGGATGTCAAAGAACATTTTACTCTGCTTAATGAGGCTTTATAGATTAAGTCTAATTATCACTGATAAAAAACTAAAAATCCTTTATGTATTGAAACGTAATTAGCTTTTCTCTCAGAACAAAAATCTATTTAACTTAAAAACATAAGGATATCTTTGGCAGAAATAAGACAAGTAAAGATTTGATAACATGAGCCAAAAGATTAAAGAATGATTCGAATTTTTAAATAAATTATTGTCTTCTAATATTTTTTTGTGACAAGAAACTGATCCAGCATATATGGAAGTGGGTAAAATAACTCCAAAATTCTGAAAATCTGTTTGGTGACAGATTTAGTTTAAGTTAAACATTTTTTTAAGTTTAAAAAATAAAAAGAGAAAAATTCTAGAATATATTTCAGTAAAGAAGCTAAACCTCAAATAAATCTATTTTGGCATTTTAGAATTACCAGGAAAGAAACAAGTGGACTTGGACATAACTTGTCCCTTAAAAAGTCATGGACAATAATAAAAAATAGGTAATAGGTTGAATGCAAAAGAACACTGTTAGAAACCCTGAGTTCTAGTTATGTCTCTGCCTGGTTGAGACTGCATGATCCTGGAAAATTCCCTTAATCTTTGAGCTCTCAAAATAAATCTCCTGCAGAATTAGGAAGGCCTTTCTTATTTCTCTAACTATAAAATTAGAGGGTAAGATATGATGGAAAAACTGCCCACTCACACTAGAAAATATTTATTGCCAGAAAAAATTTCTTTCTGTGCATTATAATGGGCCAAAAGGGAGAAAGATTCAATCAAGAAAGAAAATATCAACTGCAGTTGGCTGAGCAATTTAACCTTTTGAAACATTTTCATGCATATGATCTCATTTAACCTCACCATAATCCTAGGAGGCAGAAGTAAAATTATTATTGCCTTTATTTTGCGGACAAAGAAATTGAGGAAAAGGGGGCATTATTCTGATGTTGTTTGAAATCACAGAACTATTTCATGGGTGAACAAGAATGGTCTCCTCACTCCTTAACTAGGACCTCTTTCAATGGAGCCGATAAAGTTTAAAGCGAACAGTTAACCATATGCAGCTGAATCCAAGTAAGAAACAAAAGCAAAACAATAAAGGAAACATATAGGAAATGAAGTCTCTACAGTGGGTTCTTTGTGCTGATTGGTAAGGCTGTATACTTAACTCATAAGCAAAAGGGAGTTATGGTGATATTTTCAGAAATGTATATAATTAACTAAAAAATTAAATTTCTGTAAAAAGCAGAAATTTTACATCCCTAATATTAAGGAACCTCCCTCCCTCCCTCCGCCCACCCCCACCCCCCCGTGAAAATGGATCATGTAGCATGGCATAATCAGATGGACAAGATCTTTCAAAAAAACTAAGGCATATTTTTATTCCCTTCTGGACTGACTTCCAACAGCATGTTTTTCCTATTCAAATTAATTTACCTTTCAGTCAGTTTACCTTTCAGGGAACTAATGTTTTCCTATATTTCATGTGAACACGCAGATACTTTTATACCTGTATAAATTATAAAACTGTTGACAAAATTAATAAACAGGAAAAAGTTTACTTAAAAAATTTGAAAAAGAAATCTGTTATGTCAAAGCTCCTTGTTACTGGAATATAGTGGATTGAAGCCTTGGTGTGTGTTAACCACAAAGTTATATGTATAGCTGTATGAATTAACTAACAAAAGTCAATGCTCCAGAGTGTAGTGAAATTTACTTCATTTAGGTTATGGTACTACGTTTTGTTTTAAAGACTGTACTTTTTAAAAAGTGGATACCTGCGGTCCATCTCTGGCTTCATAGAAGTCACCCACTCTTATTTTTGCACTGAAGCTGAAATTGTCCCTTGAGATATCCATTATTCCATTTCTGCTGAGATACTGAAAAAATCACATATTTTTCCACTTCAGGTTTTAATAATTACAACCCAGCTTTGATGTATAGCTTTCTTCAGGACACTAATGTTTTGCATATTCTAGCAAGGGGCTATGGGTTTAGAGAAGATCACTTTAGGTTAAGTACATTAGTCTCATACAAGAGAATATTTTCTGAGAAAGGAGAGCACTTTTTCTTTCCCATAAAGATGCATAATAGGCACCAAATGTATGTTATTTGGTGAAAAGTATGTACCTTTATTACTTCAGGGTATTGCCTAAGTTTCTTTCCACATGGAGCATAATACGCTACTTCTCCTTGAAGGCGCCCTCCAAAGTTTCTTATTCTTGTCTCTCTTTGCCAGCTACACATAACAGAAATGAGGGTTATAACATATTTAATTTTAAGAAAGCTTTTTTTAAAAAAAATTAAGAACACATGCTTTTTAGACAGCAGGAAAAATACAAATAAAGCAAATATAAGTCCCTAATCATACGACTCAGATACATTTACCATTATTTTGATTAACTAAGTAATTCAATGAAAAATTAATCAGACCCAATTTACAAATATTAAATTCCATTAAATTTCTTAGAAATTGTTAACTGGTATTACTTTGGGTTTTCGGACCAATTCAGTAATGTGTCAATGTGTACTGATGTTTTACACCTGAAAAGCTTTAAGTGGCAAGAGTAAAGTGAACTTGGCTCTCTGCTCCTCGGGGATCATGTACTTCTAACGTAAACAGTCTCAGTTCCACCTAAACCATTTTAGCCAAACTCTGGGCAAGTCCCCCCAGTTTTGCCATAGTGGCTTTTACTGTCCTTTAACCCCCATCTTCACAAAAACCTCTCATACTCTTAACTGTGTCCCAGCCCTTTGCCAATGACTCTCTCTTGCTTGCTTCTTTTTCAGTCCTACTCCCACCTGACTGTGTGATTCCATTCCAGATGCGCCATACCTAAACACTGCAGTTCAGATGAATTTCAGTTTTCTAATATATTAACTTCTTTGCCCTTTGCTCTGGCTCTTCTGCTCTAATGAATACCATGCAGTCTATTCAGTTCTTTTACTAACAGCCGAGAGTGAGAAATCAAACATGCACACATATGTGGAGGAAAGGCAACGAGAGAAATCCTACTTTGCATACCCATATTCCAAAGGAATACGCAGCTCGCGCTCATCTGTTACTCTTCGCCTTTTGGAAGTGCCTTCAAGAAAATTCAGCCAGTTAACATAACAGATTAGCTTGTACAGATGATAATTTTTTGATAGTTTTGAAAATTTTCTTTAAATAATATATCTTAATGACTTGAATCATTTAATGTCTTTCTGCAACTTGTAGGTTATTTTTAGATGATTTTCAATAAAACACTGTATCAAGTAGAGGCCTTTTTTCCTTCTTTGGTCTGCCTGACAGAATAACTGGTCTTTCTAAAGAAAATACAATGGAAGACAAAAATACGTAGCTTTCCTCTCATTTTGTATTTAAAGAAATAGCTAAAGAAGGAGGAGGAAAATAGAAGACAGAGGTTTCAGAAAACCAGATACAGTTGTTTTCTTTGAGAATATGACTTTTTAAGATGCTGAAAAATTTCAACAGCTGGCTCATACACTTAAAAATACTATACATCTATGTTTGTATAAATCCATAGTCAAAACTACTACCAGGTCTTTAAACCTAAGGGACAAATAGGATTATGATTACATGTAAAATTCTTTATAGACAATGACTAAGTTTCACAAATGCAAATACGTGCTTCTTAAATTAGCAGACTATCATACTGGACTGTGGCAAATGAAAGCAAAACCAGACATTTGTAAGAAAAGAGTGAAATAAATAAAACAACATGATATTTTACTATATATCTCTATATTTCCTTAGCTACCAAAATAGAAATAAAAAGTCCTTTTGGAATTCATGTAAAAACTTTTAATGAAGACCTCTGGAAGTTTATAAAAGGTCAAATAGAAAAAAAAAGATGTGGCATGTTAATGAAATAATAATGCTACTCACTAATACAAATGATATTTGGCTATATGTTGGACAGATATGCAATTGTATCTTAAGTAACCAAGTGAGCTCATTTTTATAAAGTACAAAAAAAGTCCAACTATCCATCAAATTCTAAATTCTAGAAGCATAAACTGAATACCAAAGCAGGAAAGTATTCAAAATCAAGAACTGTCATCAATCGTGTTCTTAAATTGGAAACACAGAAAAAAAAAATGGTAATGGGTCATATCCTTTGAAAATACACATGGACCTTTCTTAGCCAACCTCAAATCTAGCTGTCACGCTTGATTCCAATGAGATCATCCCCAGAAAACTGTATAAATAAGAGTTCTTGCTATGGTTTGACTTCTATTTTATAATAATAAAAATAAAGTATAGGTACCAGAGTGTGGACTTGAAGTAAGTGTGGAAGAAGGTGTGCCAAGAAAAGCAGGTGACTGTGATTCAGAACATAAGGCAGCAGGAGCAGAGCCTGGGGCTTTTGCTATGTGGAGGTTACGAGGTGTTGGGTGAGCAGTGAGACTGATGGAAGGGCTTTTGACAGAGGAAGTTGTTTTATTCAGTTTCATTGACGTTTTCTCTCCTTCAGTATCACTATCTGATTCATCTTGATCTTTATCATCATCATCATCTTCTTCTGATCCTTCTGTATCTGATTCTGAATTACTATCTGATTCTGGGAAGTAAAAGAAGCATTTGTATATTATAACTAGATAATCACCAACATTTGCAGTTTGTATCTAAATGGGATAGTTTAGGAATCAGAATCTGTGATTGAAGTCAACTGAGCAACTTTCCTAAAGACTTAATGTAAAAATTACTATCTAACAATCTATTTGAGTACAATGTATGCAGACTACAAATCCTCAAAATTCATTAAAAGTATCAGCTTTACTCAACTCTTTAATCATGAAACAGTTCTTCTCACATGGCACTATTCACATGATGAGTTCTGCTTAGTGGCTTCAAAATCACTTTTAATTTAATATAGAAACTAAGGTATAGAGGGAATAGAATTGATTACTTAAATTAATAGATTCCAATAGCTTTAGAAGTATACTAGGTTCAGTATGAGGAAGAGAAGTCTGGAACTACCATCATTCTTTCATCTGGACTTTGAGGTAAAAGAAAACCATTTTCTGAGAGATTCTTGACTTTTCAGGCTGCAGTTATTCTATTTAGGTGCACGATTTCATCAGGCTTCACCAAAGACCAGGTTACAGATATAATTATGTGTGATCACTTAATGGTTTAATAATTTAAGTTTGTTCTAGCAATGTAGTTCTATAAAAGTATCTCTTCCTATAGATATGTATAATCTACTCCTGGATTAAACTTGATTAAACACAGGCCTGATGCTTGGAATGTATCTTAAAGGTTCCCAGAATAACAGCTTTTGTGGAATCTGCCTATGTTGAAATTTGTTATAAAAACTGTCTTCGAAAGTTATCAATAATGGTAGTCATATTCTATCATGTAAAGTTGTGTTTATGGGAATCCCAGGAAAAAATATTGTCAGGAAAAGCTGTTCTTACACTGAGCGACTTTAGATACTTTAAGTTGTATAACTGACTATATTTTCCTATTTATATTGGTAGCTAGAAAATTTACCATTGGACTTGTGGAGGGTCAGTAATAAGTCCAAATATTTTCTATAATATGTATTTCATCTTTGTATTTAAGATTTAAACTATCTTATATTTTATGCTTCCAATCTTCTGTGGAACAAGGAGGAGAGTTAAGGGGAAGAAAAACAGAAAGAAGTTTTAAAAAATACTAGAAAGTGAATTAAAAAATAAAATCAAGGAGTACTCTACTTGTTATTATACAAATTCTGTGTTGCTAATGGACAATCATAGGGATTTAGGTTTTTAGCACTTTCTAAATGACTGTGACTACAATTGTACCTCAGTGAAAATACCTGCTGAAACACTTAAACAGGTAGCAGAAGAGACGAAAAAGAAAAGACAAATGAGTGGTCATGAATTAAATGAAAATTAAGCCAAGTTTGTGATTTCTTAATTCCTGCATCATTTATATTCATTTAAAGTTATTTGTTTAATGTTAAATGAATAACAAAGCTGAGAATTTAACTAGGATTTCCAATTTCAGTTCCTCCTATATTTTACCAGCTCATTACAGAGAGGCACATAGCTGTGGGAAACACAGTGAATGACAATGATTATAAGTCTGTGAACTAAAATCCTCCTTAAAATGTTTTGGTTCAGACAGCATTTACAGAAATACTTCAAATTTAAAAATAAAAAATAACCTGATTGGCTGTCATCAGATTCATCATCTTCATCATCTTCCTCATCTTCTTCCTCATCATCTTCTTCTTCATCCTCATTTGAATCTTCAGAATCTTTACTACTGGGAATGTCTGAATCTGTTCCCCTGAACTGTTCCACTAAAGATTTTGCAGGGTGGGGGTGATGCTGTGTTTTCACTGGGTTTACATTATTGCTAACTGCTCTTTCCTTCCCTTGACTATGCAGTATGGGAGAGGCGGAGGGGGTTACAGTTGTCTGACTGCCAGGGGTTCTTCTCCCACCTGTACTCAAATTTACAGGTGAGGAAAAAGGGGTGCTGCTTGGAGTAGCGATGTTTTCATTAATCTTACTCTGCATTTTAGTTTTGGTAGTAAGTGCTAGAGGAGCTTCTTGAATGACACTTTGAATAACTCCATTTGGTTGGTGATTACCTAAAAGTGCATTTGTCAAGAATGGATTAGGGTGGTTGTTTTCTGACGTCTGTTTTGGATGTGCTGGTGAACTAGAGGTTGCTTTCGGATTTGACAAAGCTGCAATAACCTTCTTCAAGCTCTTGGATGACTCTTGTTTCTTTAACTGTGCTGGGAATGTCTGTTTATATTGTTCCTGTGAAAACAAAAGTTAAAAAACAAAACAACAACGTACCATAAAAACAAAGATTACTTGTATTTGCCTTCCATATCTGACAACGGCTACTCATATACAAATTTAAATCATGATATACAAGTGCTTAAGATTAGTGGCAGTGATGACTAGTTGGTTGCTGAAACTTGGCTAGACATAATATATATTTAAAATTCAGTTAGTCTTTGTCCCTTCAAAATATAGGTTTCCCCTCTCTCATTACTATGGTCCCCTGTGTCTCAATAATCTAAATTTGAAATGCTGAAAACATCTTTTACTTTTCTTTCTTCCAAGTCAGCCATATTCCTATGTCTTTTGGACTCTTTCATCAGAATATTGCTCATACATAGGCCATACCATCATTTCTTCCCACACAATTCCCAACATATATATCCTCATGCCATTTTTATCTTCATTTAAACTGTTTTAGCGCCTTGGTCAAAAGCTTTAGTGTCTCCTCTGTCACTGACAACTTTATAAGGCCTAAATACTTAATTTTGAGCCTCAAGTTACTTTTCAAATTATAACTTTCTAGTCAAACTGTACTATTTGCCATGCCCTGTTCATGTCATACTTCCACCACCTCCGCATTTTGCTATAATCCTTTTCTCTGTGTGAAACGTCCTCCTCTTCTAAATAGCAAGCTGACAAAATCTTGCTCATTCTTCAAAATCCAGCCCAAAAAGCTTTCCATGTTTGTTCCAGCCAGAAGCACTCATGACTTCTATCCTTTGAACCCCATTACCTCTTATTTGTTACCGTATACTACCTGCAGTATGCATGATATGAAGCTGCTGGGATTGCTGGCTCAACATTGTGTGGAGTCTACCTTGGAGTCCCTTTAGCACATTAGCATTAGAAAGAGTATAATAAAACAGTTTAGAAAAAGTACACTTTACTTGGAAAAAAACGATTTGTAAACCATTAAGCTATAAAATTTACATCTGTAAATAAGAAATAAAAACTTATTTGGCTCTCAGAACCTTGATAAGAATAAAACCACATGAACTTTATTAAATTTGTATAATTAAAATAGTACTTAAGTAGAGGGGCACCTGGGTGGCTCAGTCGGTTAAACGTCCGACTTCGGCTCAGGTCATGATCTCACGGTTCGTGGGTTCGAGCCCTGTGTCAGGCTCTGTGCTGACAGCTCAGAGCCTGGAGCCTGCCTCAGATTCTGTGTCTCCCTCTCTCTCTGCTCCTCCCCCACTCATGATCTGTCTCTCTCTCAAAAATTAAATAAACATTTAAAAAAATTAAAAACTTAAGTAGAATGATTAAAGTATTTTAAGTAGTGTTGAATTTCAGAAGGTCAAAGTCTATAACGAAAATGGTTGCCTTAGAATTAAAATCGGTAGCACTGTCAGCATTGAACCTGGGCTCTGAACATTCTAGCCAGCAAAAATTTGTGGTGGGCATTTCAGAGTATAAATGCAGATGGAATGCAATATAGAATAATGTATTAAATCTTTTACAGCAGCAGTGCTAGTAAGCAGTATGCAATTCCTACATAAACTTCTTTATCTTATTTAATATCCTCACTGTATTAGTTTAGAAAATTAAGTTAATTCTTTATAAACAAAGACTGTCACATAATATTCATACCTAAGGCAATGCTTCACAAAAAGAACGTGCTTAATTAGCATTTATTCAGTGATTAAATATGGGAAGTTATACTAAATAATTGCATTTACCTTTTAAAAATAACTTCATGGCAAGATTCTTACATAAAATACATTATGTAAAAATGCATTAATATACTTAATTTTACTTAAGAGTTTCAATATAAAAATATTGTATATTATATATAAGTATTTAATATGTACTGAGATTTCAGCAGAAAAATTTAGTATGTTTTCATTTCTTAGAACAAAATTATGTCACATAATCATTTTGTACTCTTTTTTATAGGTAGTAAATTTTCCTCCTAAATACATAGGATCAAAACAGTCATGAAAACAACACCTTGTCCTTTAGTTTTATATTTTAATTTTCTGAAATTCATTTTGACTTAATTCTAAAGAATCACTTTCCATATATTGACACCTGAAGGTTTTCAAAAAAACCCCCAAAGATCACTGTATTTCACCCTAAGACTAGTATCAGTTACTCTTTTAAAGCAAACATGTTGTCCTTTTTGATACTAGAGGTGGTACATAAAAAGGGAGGCGGGGGGGAAATTGAGAACTGCACAACAGCAAATGTCTTGCTGCTTTAAGACAGCCACTTAGATGACGAGAGTATGGGAAGACAGGTTTGAAGCTCTGTGCTTCCTCCAAGTTTTTGCTCCCCCAGCCCTTACCTGAGTCTGCAGTCCACAAAAAAAAAAAAAAAAAATCTAAGCAAAACTTGATAAAGAATATTCACTACTGGTATCTATATCCAATTAATGTATATTGATTTGAATTAAATGTCTATATTATAAGGGTATAGAAAGAGCCAATGATTAAATAATACTAAAAAAAATCATAGACTAGTAGGGGAGGCAGATACATGGCAGGTAACATGAAATAATTGAGACTATCATAGGAATAAACCAAAATTCTGTATGTTAGACTGTCATATAAAGAAAGAGAGCTGATGTAAGAAAAATATTTATAAAATACCCTTTAACTCAATGCTAGGTACCAAGAAAAAGTACACAAAGTCATTTAGAGTTGAGTCTAATGTGAATGTCCATTCACATAAAATATTTCCCATGAACTACAATTATCAGTTCAGAAACACCACATTGTTTCATCTTAATCATGGGCTTGGTTTAAGAATGACCTTAAGAATGACCTTGGTTTAAAATCCTTCTGTTCTTTAATTGTTATGTAATGTTAACAAGGGATTTAATCTCTTCTAAGCTTTAGTTTCTTTACCTCACACAATTTTGTAAGCATCACATAAGATCATATGTATAGGAAGTCTGGCTTGGCCACATTTATTAAGCAAATGTTTAATAAGTGACTTTCTAACAGGCAGTCATATAAAATTCTTTAAATAAGAAACATTTAAGAAACTCTTTGAAAATTAAGAAACCTTTCAAAATACAAATAACTCCTAATATGCTCTATAATTTATCTTAAAGTAGGATACACATTAATTAAAAATTAAAATAACCCAAACAGTGTAAATTTTAGTTTGCTTAATTTACTCATAGGCAATAATGTGATGCCAGAAATAATACCTCCTTCTGATTGAGCATCACAAATTATCATATGCATGATATTATACCATTGGTCATTCTGTTTAGATCAGCGGTTTTCAAATCTGGCTATACATTTGAAAGCTTTTGATATGTGCAATACCTTGGTCTCAACAGACTAAGAGATTCTGATTTAATTGTTCTAAGGTATTATTCCTTTTTTTAAAGTTTTGCAAGTAATTCTAATGTATCCTTAGGCTTGAGAACTATGCATTTAGATTCTCATCAAAGCCTGATTTGTTCACGTAATTTTACTTTGACCCTGTTCTTAAATTCTTCTCAGTGCAGTAAGAGTTAATGGACAAGGACATTGTAACTTTTTTGAGAAAGGCAGCTATCACAGAGGTTAAGAACAAGGATTCTAGTACTACTGCTTAGATTTGAATTTTAACTCTGTCACTAACTAGCAGTGTGATCTTGGGAGAGTTATTTTTTATGAATCTCAATTTGATTATCTGTAAATGGGCATTATAATATTAGTAGCATTTACAGATGTTAGTGTCCAATGAGTAAATGCATATTCAGCACTTAAAACAACAGCTGGCAAACAGCAAGAGCTTTACAAGTTATCTAATGGGATTAAGAGGTCTAATGATAATTTTTGTAATCAAAAGACAGGATACTTTGTTGAAACATAATATTTTTTCTCTACTCTGGATTGGTTCTAGAATAAAAGGCACTGGTCATTTAATTACTAGAATTCTACTAGACATATGAATGTAGACTATTTAGAAAATATAAAATCAATAGCAAGAAAATAAAGATGAAAAAATTCTCCGATTATTGGTTCTGGTATTTGTATAAATAAAAATTACTCAAAATATTTTATATTTCATATAGTTGAGTCTAATGTGAATGTCCATTCACATGAAATATTTCCCATGAACTACCATTATCATTTCAGAAACACCAAATTATTTCATCTTAATAATGGGATTTGATACAAGAATGATCTTGGTTTAAAATCCTTCTGTTCTTTACTTGTTATTTAGAACAAGTAAAGACTCAGTCAGGTGAGTGTCCGACTTTGGCTCAGGTCATGATCTCACAGTTCCTGAGTTTGAGCCCTGCATCATGCTCTCTGCAGTCAGTGCAGAGCCTGCTTGAGATCTTCTGTCCTCCTCTCTCTTTGCCCCTCCCCACTTGGGCATTCAACCGTTCTCTCTCTCTCAAAAATAAATAAACATTAAAATAAATGATTCTTCATAAAATCGTTTGTTCTCTCTCTGTCTCTTAAAAATAAATAACATTAAAATAAATGATTCTTCATAAAGGATTTTTATGCTTGTGGTTGATAAAGTATAAGGCTACAGAGGTAAATGACTCAAGTTCATTTCTTTAAAGAAGAATATATTGATATTAGAAAAAAAGGACATTGGGGCGCCTGGGTGGCGCAGTCGGTTAAGCGTCCGACTTCAGCCAGGTCACGATCTCGCGGTCCGTGAGTTCGAGCCCCGCGTCGGGCTCTGGGCTGATGGCTCAGAGCCTGGAGCCTGTTTCTGATTCTGTGTCTCCCTCCCTCTCTGCCCCTCGCCCGTTCATGCTCTGTCTCTCTCTGTCCCCAAAATAAATAAACGTTGAAAAAAAAAAATTAAAAAAAAAAAAAAAAAGAAAGAAAAAAGGACATTGATCTTAAAGAAAAGTAATCTGGAGTATATCTTATTCAAATGTATTTCTCCCCTTTCTGCTAAATCATTAAACCTCAGGAAAAATGACACGATTGTGTGCCAAAAATACATTAAGCAGATGTATATGTAAATATAAAATCAGAGAAATCTGATGTGCATATGCTATTCCTGGTAACTAATAAAGTATGAAAATAAGAGTAGAATTTCATTTAAACTAGCATATTGTAAGACTATATAAAAGCTCTTTTTCTAATAATAAAATTATTTTATAAATAATTTTTAACTCACCCGTTTGGATCGCAATTCACTGGTCAAAGGACTAGATTCTTCAGAGGTATTTTTATTCCCTGCTTTAAGTACATCAGGAGAAGAAGGAACTATGAGTTTCATGTAAGTTTCCTTTTTGGCTTGATTTACCAAAGATAAAGGTTTCACATTGGACACCAATCCCGTAGACTGTATTACACTTGTGTGTTTGTTCACAGATTCCTCCTTTGCCTGAGAGCTTTGGAAAATATATGGAAGCTGCTGTGACAAAACCTGAGGCTGCTTCTGCTGGGATTGGAATGATGGGTGAGTCTGGGACTCAGACACAAGAGGTAATGGCTGCTGTATTCTTTTTTCCTGGGCTTTTTCAGTTGCTTTCTGTCCATCTGCTTTTGGGTCTGAAATACCATGTAATAGCACCTGTAAATAAAAATAAAAAAGAAACTTTTCAATATCTATTAAAACAAAGAACATCAAGCAGCTGGAGAAAAAGGGTACTTTAAAAAGTTTTTTGGGGCGCCTGGGTGGCTCAGTCGGTTGAGCGTCCAACTTCGGCTCAGGTCATGATCTCTCGGCTTGTGAGTTCGGGCCCCGCCTCAGGCTCTGTGCTGACAGCTCAGAGCCTGGAGCCTCTTCAGATTCTGCGTCTTTCTCTCTCTGTCTCTGCCCCTCCCCCGCTCACACTCTGTCTCTCTCTGTCTCTCAAAAATAAATAAACATTAAAAAAAAAATTAAAAAGTTTTTCTAGTGACTTTAGATAGATATATAAAGCTCACTAAAAAAATACACCAAATGTCCCTTTAAAAATGTTTCTCCATCTCCTATTCTTTCTTGTGCAAATATAAGAACTAACAGCAATGATTAACTTTAAACTTTAGGGACTCTGACAGTCAAGATAAAGCAGTTAATTCCTAAATATGCATAATGTGTGGATACTGCCAATGAAACTGTTTATACCTGGTTGTTACTTTTATGCTGTGCTTCGCTCTCTGAATCAGAATCATCATCTTCACTTTCTTCAATACTTTGATCTTCTTCTTCTTCATCTTCCTCTAGATCATCTGAATCACTACTACTAATGCCTTCACTTGAGGTGTCTGATGATGTACCCGAATCACTATCACTGTTGCTAGAACTCTCCATAGCTTTCTTCCTTGGTTTCTGGATAAAGACAAATTTTTAGCAAGACTTCATTTTTGGAAAAAATTCAAAGTTCACTAAGAGGTATGATTTTTAATTTTCAAGTGGTATTTCAATTTCAAAATATCACTTTAGAAAAAAAGGAAAAAGTCACATGTTGCAAGGGCAATTATTCAATAAATGAATCCAATTAACTTATCTGATAGGAATTCTCCAATAAAAAAGAGAGGCTCTGCATGTACGGAATATTAGAAACATCTAGCATATATATAGATCTATTCATATGACGGCCATGCTTCAAAATGTATGACAGATTAAAAAGAGAAATTTACAAAATAATAATTCCAATTATTGTAAGGGTTACAGACACTGAAGTTCTCTATTTAGCTTTAGTCTTCTTTTTTATGCAGATGGTGAGTCAGTAGCCAAATATTTACATATAACATGCCAAACATACCCTTCCAAGTGCTGGACAACAATGATGTTTAAGACAGAGCCTTTGCCTTCAAGAAACTTACATTCTAGTGCTGGCGGTGGTAGAATAAATAAATGGCTAATATAAAAGCAAAAAAAATTCTATATAGTAGTAAGTACTGTAGAGAAAATAAAATAGGTAGCAAAAGACTTAGGGGGCTGCTGTAGCAAGGAATTTAATTTCTGTATTTCACTTCACAAAAGATAGAAAATATGATAAAGACATTAATTTCTGGAACCTTTAAGGCTCTACAGGAAGAAGAAAATCCAAAATTGATACAAAGTGACATTAGGTCACATTAAAAAAGTTTTGTGTTTAAAGGACAGACAATGGTAGTGCATAAAAAGGAGGGAAAATCATGACATGAATTATAACTAAACAACTATATAACAATGGAAAAGTTAAAAGTCTGCCAACAGGAAGACTGAAAAGAAGAAATATTAACAAGGTACAGGAATAGATTGAGTATAATTCAAAGTTACATAGGAACATTTCAGTAGGATTTGCTGATAGATAAAATAAAGAAAAAATATAGAAAAATCAGCAATAAATTACAAAAGTAATGAATTACAAAAGTTATGGTCTTAACGGAAATATACTCTGTCATGACTAATGAGTTTGGGGAATGAAAGACAATAATACACTTCCACAAAAAGAAGCCAGGTTGAAGTGATAGTTATAGACTGCAAATTAGGACTCTTTCCTTTTTGCTTTCTGAAATTTAAGTTAAATAAAATAAAATGCATATGAGTGAAGAGAGTCACTCCTGTTGAGATATTCTGCATGCAATGATACTCTGTATTAACTGCTCCAAATTAGCAACCATAATGCTTCCTCTGGAATAAAATAAGCCAAATACCGGTTACCATTATTCCTTGAACTATCTCTTTCCCTCAGAGTACAGCAAGAGTGATGAGAAATAATGTGGGTAACACGGAATGAAAAAGACCAAAGTAGAGATTAAAGGGAAACAATAGTAATATAGAAAAATTAAGTCTACCATTTATTTGGCAGAGAAACATCTTCTTCATTGTAACCAAAATCTATTAGGGGTTTCTAAGCATGTATAGCAAGATTATGAAAATCATGGAGTCTAAACAGAAGTTATCACTTTGGGTTTTACTAGAGGCTAAGAAAGGAAAGGAAAAAGTGAGATACAGTAATTTACCAGAGAAGAATTAACTCCTATTCCAATGCCCAAGTAATCTGTATAGTTTTTAATTTAAAGGTGGCACGAGAAAGGGAGTCTACGTGCCTCAAGAGTGGGTCTAGAGCTGTGGGTTCTAAAGTTTTAATGTGCAAAATATTTACTTGCTGAACTTGCAACAACCAGCAGATTCTGGAATCCCAATTCCAAACAGGACACAGGGATCTACATTAACAAGCACTTTAATGTGATTCTGGTGCAGGTGGTCGTTGCAGACCATACACCGACAGTATACAAAGAGTCTGTGCCTCTATAATGTAACAAATTTAGTCCCCATATTAAAAACATATATAGAAGTTAATAGACAAGTCGAGGTATTAGAGGAAAAGAGAAAATAAGTTTCAGTACTATCAATTTCATCTCCTTAATCTCTATTACGTGTGTGTGTGTGTGTGTGTCTTTTGTAGTCACACACAATTAAGTACACAATTAAGTAGTAAGTCTCTTTCCTGTCACTTAACATTTTAAAAATGAATCTTCTTAGGTTATCAAAAAGTGATCAAAAAAGAGCTTATTAACCACCATTCGCACCCTATTCCAAGCTAGGAAAGCTTTTAAGAATCCTCTCCTTGAACTTTCATTTCATTGTATACTTCTTTCTTTCAATAACAAAACAAATTCAAGGCTATTATGTACCAGACATAGTTGCTCTAGTCTCTGGGATACAAGGGTATGACGGCAACTCTGCCCTAGTGGTAACAGGGAGAACAGAATCAACAAACAATATAATTAGGTGTTTTTAGTGATGTATACCACAACTAAAATAGGATTCTTGGATTGATTGTGTGTGCTGGGGGTGAGGATGGGCATAAAGATTTAGATGCAGTTATCAGGTAAGACCGTTTTGAGCTGAGACCTAAATGGAGAGTGAGAGACACTCACATGAAGATAAAAGTAGAGCCTTTCAACACAGGGGAAAGACCAAAGGCAACAGCCATGAAATAAGTTTGATATGTTCAAAGACTTGGAAAGGTCAGCTATCAGTTATAGCACAGGGAGCCAGAGAGAGAAAGAGCCACAGGAAACAAGGTTGAATGGACTGGCAGGGGTCAGATTATATGGGGTCTTATAGGACTTGACAAGGATTTTAGTCTGAGGGGGACAGGAAACACTGGAAGGAGTGATAACATAAAATTATTTTAAAACCACAAAAACTCACTTATGTTTTTAAGAAGACTGTCTGCATGTAAAAAGTAGCTTGTTACTGACTTGTAATAGCAGGAGTGGAACTTATTTAAACTTGAATTGTTTTATTTTTCCCCCCAACAGGCTGTATATGTATTTTAGTCTGTGACTTATATTGTTTAATTTGAAATATCTACATTTATTCTAAATAATCACACATTCTATATGAGGGAATTGGACTTAATGATTGTCAATGAACACTACTGACATAGCAACCCCCAGAAGGAATTATCGAAATTAGCTGAAGAACATTTTTTCAAACTACACATGAAAAAGGTTACCGAAGCAATGTTTAAAAAGCTTTTAAAAAGGAAAAACACTGGATAAAAAATATATTTAAGATTTTCTTCCTTAGTTCCAATGTCCTTCATTCCCATTTTACTTGACAACCTACTACCACAAATTCATGCCAGACAATGACTTACCCAGAGGCAGAAGCGCTCTTTTTCTGAAATTTTAAGTTCTAGTATCCCTCACTTTGATAACCAACCTCTCTCTAGTGTCATTTCAACATAGATGCCTACAGACGCCACCACGGTACCTCAGAATCCAACACTTTATACCATTAAAAAAGTGCCCCTGTAAGTTTTTACTACTTGCTACAGGAAATATTTTTTACATTAATAGCACTGATTTTGCTTAGAAATGTCGATGTAGATTCCTTACTAAAGCTAAGGACAGAATCTATTTCATATGTATGCTGCTAAAGTCTTGCTCAATGCCTTGTATACTGTGGAAGCACTGGAGAGTACAGATGTTACTAGATTTTAGCACTATTTCTAAGAGGTACATTCCATCCCCAAACAGCAGAAAACACATTCTTTTAAGTACATGTGGAACATTCTCCAGGATAGATCATGTTAGCCCACAAAAGAAGCCTCTATAAATTCCAAAAGAATAAAATCATATCATGCATCTTTTCCAACCACAACGTATGAAACTAGAAACCAAACACAAGAAAAAATTGGAAAGCACACAACTACATGAAGTCTAGATAACACACTAAAAAACAATGAATAGATCAACTAAGAAATCAGAGGGGAAATCAAAAAATATATGGAGGCAAATGAAAATACAACAGTCCCAAATCTTTGGGATGCAGCAAAAGCTGTTCAAGAAGGAAGTTTATAGCAATACAGGTATACTTAAAGGAACAAGAAAATCTCAAATAAACAATCTAAACTTGCAACCAAAAGTAAACAGAAAAAGAACAAAGCTCAAAGCCAGTAAAAGAACAAAAATAATAAAGATTGGAGCAGAAATAAATGAGAGAGATTGGAGCAGAAATAAATGAAAGAGACTAAAAGAACCAGGAGCTGGTTCTTTGAAAAGATAAAAAAAATTGATAAACCTTTAAGCCAGACTCATCAAGAAATTAAGACAGGACTCAAATAAATAAAATCAGAAATGAAAGATGAGAAATAATAACTGGTATCACAGAAATACAATGGATTATAAAAGAATACTCTGAAAAATTACATGCCGACAAACTGGACAACCCAGAAGAAATGGATAAATTCCCAGAAACATAATCTTACAAAACTAAATCAAGAATAAATAGAAAATTTGAAGAGATCAATTACTAGTCATGAAACTGAATCAGTAATCAAAAGCTCCCAACAAACGCCAGATAGCTTCACAGGTGATTTCTACCAAACTCTTAAAGAAGAGATACTTACTTTTTGCAAACTCTTCCAATAAATAGAAGAGGAAGGAAAGCTTCCAAGTTCATTCTATGAGACCAACATTATCCTGATACCAAAACCAGATAAAGACATTACAAAAAGGAAAAAAAAAAAAAAAAAAAAAAAAAAAGAAAGCTACAGGCCAATATCTCCGATGAACATTACAAAAATCCTCAACAAAATACTAGCAAACTGAATCCAAAAAAAGTCACTCACCACAATCAAGTGGGATTTACTGCAGAAATGCAAGGGTGGTTCAATATTCACAAATCAATGTGATACATCATATTAATAAGAGAAAAGATAGAAAACATTTGATCATCTCAGTAGATCCATAATAGTATTTGACAAAGTACAACATTCATTCATGATAAACTATCAACAAAGTAAGTTTACAGGGAACATATCCCAACATAATAAAGGCCATATATGAAAACCCCACAGCTAACATATTTAATCATGAAAAATGGAGAGCTTTTCCTCTAAGATTAGGACCAAGACAAGGATGTCCATTCTTACCACTTTTATAATGGAAGTCCTGGTACATAGTACTAGAAGTCCTGGCCACAGCAATTACCGAAGGGGGGAAAAATACATAAAAGGCATCCAAATTGGTAAAACTTCTTCCTTATTTGCAGTTGACATGATACTATATATAGAAAATCCTAAAGACTCTACCAACAAACTACTAGAACAGATTAATGAACTCAGTAAAGTTGCAAGATACAAAATTAATCTACAGAAATCTGTTGCGTTTCTATACACTAATAATGAAGTAGCAGGAAGAAAAATTAAGAAAACAATTCCACTTACAATTGCACCCAAATAATAAAATACCTAAAAATAAACCAAGGAGGTGAAAGACCTGTATATGGAAACTGCAAAACATTGATGAAAGAAACTGAAAAGGACACAAACAAATACAAATATATTCCATGCTCATGGACTGGAAGAACCGATATTATTAAAATGTCCAGGGGCGCCTGGATGGCGCAGTCGGTTAAGCGTCCGACTTCAGCCAGGTCACGATCTCGCGGTCCGTGAGTTCGAGCCCCGCGTCGGGCTCTGGGCTGATGGCTCAGAGCCTGGACCCTGTTTCGGATTCTGTGTCTCCCTCTCTCTCTGCCCCTCCCCCGTTCATGCTCTGTCTCTCTCTGTCCCAAAAAAATAAATAAACGTTAAAATAAATAAATAAATAAATAAAATAAAATGTCCATATTACTTAAAGCTGTCTACAGATTTAATGCAATCTCTATTGAAATATCAACAACATTTTTCACAGAATTAGAAGAAATACTACTAAATTTGTATGGAACCACAGGAGATTCTGAATAGCCAAACTAATCTTGAAAAAGAAGAACAAAGCTGGAGTATCACAATCCCAGATTTCAAGATACACTACAAAGCTGTAGTAAACAAAACAGTGTGGTACTGGGGCACCCAGATGACTCCATCAATTAAGTATCTGACTTGATTTTGGCTCAGGTCATGATCTCATGGCTGTGAGGCCTTATATTGGGCTCCCTGCTGGGCACGAAGGCTGCTTAACATTTTCTCTCTCCCTCTTCCTCTGCCCCTCCTTGCTAATGCTCTTGCTCTCTCTAAAAGACAAAATGAAACAAAACAAAACAACAACACAACAACAAAAACTAAACAGAACCGGAGTGCTACAGGCAAAAAATAGACACATAGCACAACAGAATAGAATAAAAAGCCTGAAATAAACATACTTTTATGGTCAATTGATCTACAACAAAGGAGGCAAGAAAATACAATGGGTAAGAGATAATCTCTTCAACAAATGGTGCTGAGAAAATAGGACACTTACAAGCAAAAGAATAAAACAAGACCACTTTCTTGTACTATGCACAAAAATAAACTCAAGATAAAGATCTAAATATGAGACATGAAACCATAAAACTTCTAGAAGAAAACACAGGCAGTAGTTTCTTAGACATCAGCCATAGAAACATTTTTCTATCTGTGTCTCCTCAGGTAAGGGAAACAAAAGCAAAATTAAACTACTAGGACTTTATCAAGTAAAAAGATTTTGCAACAGTGAAAGAAACCATCAACAAAACAAAAAAGGCAACCTGCTGAATGGGAGAAGATAGTTACTCATGGTACATCTGATAAGGGGTTCATAGCCAAAATATATAAAAAACTTAATACAACTCAATGCTAAAAAAATCCCAAATAATTTGATTTAAAAATGGGTAGGGGACCTGAATAGACATTTCTCCAAAGAAGACATACAGACGGCCAACAGACAGATGAAAAGGTACTCAACATCACCCATCACTCATCAGAGAAATGCAAATCAAATCCACAACAAATTATCACTTTACACTAGTCAAAATGGCTAAAATCAAAAATAAAAGAAATAAGATGTGCTGGCAAGGCCATATAGAAAAAAACCTCATGCATTATTGGTGGGAATATAAATTGGTACAGCCACTCTGGAAAACAGCATGGAGATTCATCAAAAAGTTAAAATACAATTACTATATGATTCAGTAAGTGCACTACTGGGTATTATCCAAAGAAAATGAAAGTGCTAATTCAACAAGGTATATGCACCCCTATGTTTATTCAGCATTATTTACAATAGCCAAGATACGGAAGCAACTCAAGTGTTCATCAATATATGAATGGATAAGAAGATGTGATGTATATATTACAGTAGATATTATTCAGCCATAAAAAAGAGATTTTGCTACTTGCCACAACATGGATAGAGCTAGAGAGTATCATGCTAAGTGAAATCAGTCAGAAAAAGACAAATATCATATGATTTCAGTCATATATGGAATTTAAGAAACAAAACAAATGAACAAAGAAAAGAAGAGAGAAATTTAAAAATCGACTCCTAAATACAGAGAACAAATTGGGGGTTGATGGGGAGGGGGCGATATGTGCTCTCACTCTCTCTCTCAAAATAAATAAACTTAAAAAAAAAGAATTATTTACTAGTAACAGAATATGAACTGCTAAGAGAGACAGACCTCTAAAGAATACAAAATAGCAGTGTTTTCACTCATGCGGAATTTGAGAAACTTAATAGAAGCCCATGGAGAAGAGAAGGGGAAAAAACAGTTTCAAATAGAGACAAAGGCAAACCATAAGAGACTCTTAAATATAGAGAACAAACTGGGGGTTGATGGGGAGGGGGCGATGGAAGAGAGGGGAAAATGGGTGACGGGCATTGAGGATGACACTTGTTGGGATGAGCACTGGGTGTTGTATGTAAGCGATGAATCATGGGAATCTACTCCCGAAGCCAAGAGCACACTGTATACACTGTATGTTAGCTAACCTGACAACAAATTATATTTAAAAACAAAACAAAACAAAAGGAAACAATCAGCAAAACTAAAAGGCAACTGACAGAATGGAAGAAGGTATTTGCAAACAACCTGTCAGATAAAGGGTTAGTATCCAAAATCTATAAAGAACTTCTCAAACTCAACACCCACAAAACAAATAATCCAGTGAAGAAATGGGCAAAAGAAATGAATAGACACTTCTCCAAAGAAGACATCCAGATGGCCAACCGACACATGAAAAAATGCTCAACATCACTCATCATCAGGGAAATACAAATCAAAACCACAATGAGATACCACCTCACGCCCATCAGAATGGCTAACATTAACAACTCAGGCAACAACAGATGTTGGCGAGGATGTGGAGAAAAGAGGATCTCTTTTGCATTGTTGGTGCGAATGCAAGCTGGTGCAGCCACTCTGGAAAACAGTATGGAGGTTCCTTAAAAAACTAAAAATAGATCTACCCTACAACCCAGCAATCGCACTACTAGGCATTTATCCACGGGATACAGGTGTGCTGTTTCA
>NW_024412395.1:41284756-41376850 GCF_014898765.1 Herpailurus yagouaroundi
ACATACACACAATGGAGTATGACTCAGCAATCAAAAAGAATGAAATCTTGCCATTTGCAACTACGTGGATGGAACTGGAGGGGATTATGCTAAGTGAAATTAGTCAGAGAAAGACAAAAATCATATGACTTCACTCATATGAGGACTTTAAGAGACAAAACAGATGAACATAAGGGACGGGAAGCAAAAATAATATAAAAACAGGGAGGGGGACAAAACCATGAGACTCTTAAATATGGAGAACAAACAGAGGGTTACTAGAGGGGTTGTGGGAGGGGGGATGGGCTAAATGGTTAAGGGGAATTAAGGAATCTATTCCTGAAATCATTGTTGCACTATATGCTAACTTGGATATAAATTTAAAAAATAAATTAAATAAATATTTAAAAGAAAGAAAAGAAAGAAAGAAAGAAAGAAAGAAAGAAAGAAAGAAAGAAAGAAAGAAAGAAAGAAAGAGAAAGAAAGAAAATGGGACTTACATGGCTGGGTGTAGGGAGAGCAAGGATACAGAAACCACAGGGAGCCGGCACATCACTCTCTTCCCAGGCCAGGGCTCCCCTGGTGAGGGCACTTCGTTGTGCAGCCTGCTGATGCATTTCTGGCTGTGGGCAGGCCACTGTTGGAAGGGCTCTAGTCCCACATAACCAGAGTTGGCGAGAGGAGAGAGTTTACCACAATGTGGTTTGCTGTTATTTGGCAAGGCAGCCTTGTGAGGGCCCAATGTTGTGCAGTTAATTACAGCTGACTGCCTTGCATATAATACTAGGGTCCCAGCTTATTGAAAGGCTCTAGAGGTGGAAGAAACTCATGGACAGGCAGGTAGAGAAAGGCCTCTTCCACCCACATCACTGCCTGGTATCCTAGGAGCCCACCCTTTAAATAAATATGGCCTCTGTAAGTCACTGGCTAAAATTCCCCCCAGTTAGGATTATTGCAGTGAGCACATAAAAATAACTTTCAGAGCTGCCCAAGTTTAAATGTTGCCTATATTCACCTCCCTATGTCTGCGCCTCTTAACAAATGCCTGAAGACCTCCTTAAAAATTGACCTAAATCACAAAACTATATTAAAGAGGCATTGCAACTATCAAATAGCAAAGCAATAATAATAGATACTGTCATCTGCAAATAATGATAAACCTGTCTTCCTCTCCATCACTATATCCCCTTTTTAATATTCATGCCCTATTGCACTTGTTTATTTGACTTATCTGAACATTAAATAATGCAGCCCTAACAGGGGAAAAAAAAGAATATTGAAATAGCAGATGTATGGAGTAGCCACTTACTGTAGGGCACAGGTACAGTACTAAAATAAAGGTAAACTTGGAAGACAGTCTCTCTCTTCCAACCTCATTCACCCAAGGCTGAACCTCAGACTTTGTTGGAGAGGAGGTGGCTGTTGCCCACTGTCTGGCAGAAAAACTAACTGAGGTATCACAGGTCAGGCTGGCAAATAAAAAACATGCCAGCTGGAGTGCCAGGAAAAGTTGTTGGAAACCTCCGAGCTAGGGTGCCAGTAAAATTAGCTAGAAAGCCACCCACTGCTGTTTGGGTAAAACTTACTAATAAGGTCCCTGCTGGGATGCCCATGAAACCCACTAGAATGGGTGTACTACTAGTTCTCCTGAACAGAGCCCATGGAGAAGCAGCCAGCTGGTGACAAAGCTACCCACTGGCAACCACGGCATAAGAGCAAGAAGAAAACACCAGAAACAGAAACAGAAGCCCTTTCCTCTTCCAGGGATTCTCCAAGATCCTCTGCTGACAAAGTCTAACAC
Source organism: Herpailurus yagouaroundi (assembly GCF_014898765.1). Lineage (NCBI taxonomy): Eukaryota > Metazoa > Chordata > Mammalia > Carnivora > Felidae > Herpailurus > Herpailurus yagouaroundi. Next base: position 41,286,537 of record NW_024412395.1, read on the forward strand.
TGTGCCAATTGGCAAAGGAGAAGAGGGTGAATTCATAGAGCTGAAAGGCATAAATTGATAACCTGCATAGCTGGGGATAAAATGAAATAAAATTGGCCATGAGGGGATGACTGCTGAAACTGAATAATAGATGCACAAGATTATTATGCTATTCTGTCTATTCTATATATTTGAAACTTCCCATAATGTTTTCTTATTTTTGTTTTCCTAAAAACATAGGCTCTGGGGTCAACCTGCTTGACTTCAAATCCTGGCCACTTACCAGCCAACTATTTTGAGGCTCTGTTTCCCCATGTGTAATTGCAATACCTAGCTCATTAGAGGTATAGACAGGATTAAAATAGGTGTGATATGCAAAATGATTAGAGTAGAGCTGGTATGTAGTAAGTTTTCCATAAATCTTAGCTATTATTGCTATTTGTATTATTTATACTGGTGCTGAGAGTTTTAATTTTTAAGAGACATAATATTAGCATCACACCATAAAAATAAACGTGTAAAAATAAGAGTTGGTAATTCATAAGAAATGATTCTACGGAGTCAGGTGGTTTGATCTTTAGAATGATCTGTTGTATACTTGTCCTAGAAGGAAGAGTAACTTACCTTATCTTTTATTTTGTCAGCTCTAGCATCCAAAGGCTGGTTTTTGTTTTGTTCCTGATTACATTTTCGATTTCCTCCACCTGAGCTTATACTTTTACTTTGTCCCACAGAACTTGAAGCAGTAGTGGATAGTACAGGTGTGTTGATACCAGATACAGATGTAGTGTTTCCATTTATTGACCCATTTACACCTTGAAAATAAAAATAAACATGTTTATACAAAAGAATATTAATCAGTCATAAGAAGGAATGAAGTAATGATATATGCTACAATATGAAGGACTCTCTAAAACATTATGCTAAGTGAAAGAAATCAGACACAAAAAGTCACATATTGGATGACTCCATCTGTATGAAATATTCACAATGGGTAAATCCATAGAAACAGAGCACAAGTTAGTGGTTGCCAGGGTCTGGGGGAGGGAAGAATGAGGAGAAACTGCTTAAGGGGTATGGAGTTTCCTTTTGGAGTGATGAAAATGTTTTGAAACTAGATAGAGGTAGTGGTTGTTCAGTACTGTGAATACATTAAATTTCACTGAATTATTCACTTTAAAATGGTAACTTTATATTTATCTGAATTTCACTTCAATTAAAATAACGTTTAGAAATATAATTAAGAATGAAGTCTTGCCATTTGCAACTACGTGGATGGAACTAGAGGGGATTATGCTAAGTGTAATTAGTCAGCCAGAGAAAGACAAAAATCCTATGACTTCACTTATATGAGGACGTTAAGAGACAAAACAGATGAACATAAGGGAAGGGAAACAAAAATAATGTAAAAACAGGGAGGGGGACAAAACAGAAGAGACTCATAAATATGGAGAACAAACTGAGGGTTACAGGAGGGGTTGTGGGAGGGGGAGATGGGCTAGATGGGTAAGGGGCACTAAGGAATCTACTCCTGAAATCATTGTTGCACTATATGCTAACTAATTTGGATGTAAATTAAAAAAAAATTAAAAATAAAATTAAAAACAAAGAAAAAATAAATATAATTAAATGCAAATATTTCCCCTTTCAGAGCAAACCCACTGACAACTCTTACTCAAGTAAAAAAAGATAATAATAAACCATCTAAAATGCTATTATAATTTGCAGATGCTCTTCTAGCAACAGTTATCAACTACAGCAATATTAAAAATCAGTTAAAAGAAAAAAGGAGGACTTGGATATTAATTTTGATGAATTTAATGCTGAATTACAGAAGAAGTAATATCTTATTTTGGGTTACACAAAAGAGGTAATGAGATACAGAGGAAAAAGCAGTGGAGCTGGGAGTTAGAAGGCCTGGGTTCAAGTCCTGCCCATGCCACATTTACATGTAAGTGGTCCTTGAATCATTTATTTAAACTTGGATGAGAAATGAGAATACTTCCAATCTCTAAGAGTCATCATTGTAAGATTAAGCAAGACAGTATGAAAAAGGTGTCTAGTACAATGTTATATAAATGTCATTAAATCTAAACTCTACTGAAAATAGGTATTGAAATGGAGCACTTGTAGGACCTCACTTAAGTTAATATAAATACCTTTTTCAGGACCATTTCTATTACTTTTTCCTGAAGTCCTTGAATGGAAGGAAGAAGAATCATGGTTCTGGGCTGGAGGAGCAAACAGCGGTGGAATTCCCAGCAATGGTGGAAAGAAGGTCGCCCCTGTACGAGTATGAACATCTGTTGTTCGCCACCATTCTGCACCTCAAAACCAAACACCAAACAAACAAACAAAAGTACGTGACTTAACTTTCTAGTTGATGTAACAATTCTTGTAATTTTCAAGTTTCATCTTGGAACAAAATTGCTGAATCACACGTAGTTCTGATCATCTAACTATAAGATAGTTGATTCGATATTGTACACTCATCATTCCTCTCATTAAGATAATAAATATCCAAGGATCTTTACTTAGCAGCTCCTTGAGTTCAAGTTTATGAAGAATAAAGGTAGTCTATGGTTTTAAAAATAAAATGGAAAACTTGGAATATTAAAGAACTATTTGACTCTTTGATAACTTAAACCATAATTTTCAAAATTAGCAAAGAAACAATATTTAAGAATACACTAATCTATTTTAAAACCTTAGAATTTAAGTTACCATCTACAACCTATGTTAAGAATTTCTTCAAGTTACATACTAATAATTCTGGGTCTGATGAATCATAAATAATAATACAAAGACTGCTACTGTAAACCGGCATACCTCAAATGCATTTATGAAAGAAAATATTCTATACTCAAACAAAAACATAAAGATATCAAAATCAGCGTGGGTTTTTTTCTAAGAAATGAAAAGCATTCAAAGATTTCTAAAACAAGTCATATTAAAATATGAAAGGTTTATAAAATTCCTCTCCATAAATTTAATGAAGAAAACTTGGATTTTGTTTATATTTTCTCTCATAATTACAGATAACGATGATTGTTTTAATAATGTAAAATGACTCAATGGTAGAAAATCATCAAATGCAATTTAAATGTTCAAACAGTGGCTCTTAGTTTAAACTTTTAGAAAAGGAGAGAAGCCAAATTTTATAGAATATATTTTCCAAAAAGGGTGAAGAGTAAGAAGAGATTTGAAAATAATCCAAAAGAAAGTCTTGTATTACCCCATTTAAAATCTCAGAAATAATCTTTCCACTTGGCTAACCTGCCAGAGTAACAAATCATTGATTACCTTTGAGGCTAATCATCAAAGAGATATGATATATTTTTCTTTGATTGTAACTACCAGAAGGAAATTATAGAAAAAAAAAAACAATAATATAGTATAAGAAACATTCAATATTCGTCAGGGTATTGTGTGATCTTTAAATCTTTTGCAGGAATATCTCTTCATTAAAAATAGAATGTAATGCAATGTTCACTGTCATCATCAGATTTTGCCAAGTGAAATGTTCATGGTAGCTGCTATTCTAAAAGGTCTAAGAGACAGCATAAGCAGAAAACTGCAAAAACTATTCTTCCGCACTGCAGGAAGGCGCTGCTAGTGAAATGACACCAATGCATATTTAGCAGTGCCTGAATGACGGAAACTGAACCAAGAATAACTATACAAAGGCATTAATCATTTATCCATTGTTTAGATTAAAGAAGTGTATGTAGGTGGGAAGAAAAACTGTGTATTTGGAGCTTGTATCAGCACAGTTGCAATCTATTATTATTTATAGGTTTGAAACCTAGGTACCAGATAGATAATAAAAAGGGACTGAGGTTTCCTAAAGGTATTTATATTATTTAATATAGAGTCTATAATTAAAGCATTCCAGCTGAATGTATAGACTTTATAAATAACCAACAAATCAGTAAGGTAATCAAAGTATAAGATTCAAATACTTTAGATATAACCCCAGAAAAAAACATAACCATAACACTGTACTTTACAGCATTACTATAAAATATGTACACAATGGGGAATAGAAAAAAAAATTGGAAAATGAATATGGTATATTTAAACTGACACTACAGGTAAAACAAACAAACAAACAAAAAACAAACAAACAAGTAAATACAATAAATCAAATAAAAATATGAAGATGGTAAAGCTTCTGACTAAACTTTGCAAATGTCTAATATTTCATAAGAAATAATGTAATTTTTGTTAAGCGACAAGCTTATTTATCTTCCAAATTTAAGAAAATAGAAAGCAAATTTAGTCACTCACAAACTAGCTTGTTGATAAGATAAAATATACAAAATAGGGAGTACATAACCCAGCACATGATGAGTTTCCAAATGTATTTAAATGAGGTAACAGCATATTGGCAATATTAATCATATTCAACTGCAAGAGTTTAATATTTTAGATGATATTGAACCTAGAAAATATAGCAGACTTGTAAAATCTTTTGTACTTGATACAGCCAGATGCTTCACAGAATTCATGATGATACAAAAATATAATTATCAAAAATTATAAATATTTTAAAAGAGATTACTGTGAAATGCTATTTCAATATAAAAAAGAAATAATATCACACTAATATCCATGAAATTATTTTGCATCATTGATTCAATCATCTGAAATAAATTATTCCTTATTTAAAATTTCTAGTAATTTCTTCCTTGTGTGTCTTATTTTTTAAGGTGATTTCAAAAATCTGGCATTTAAATGATTACTCTTTTAAATAAAGGCAATTATAGAGAATTTAAATTTAAATTATACCAAATCTACAACTTGAAAAATGAGTCCTCTGGGTCTGGGCATAGTCTCTGTTCATTTGGCAAAAACAGTATGCTTATATAGACAATACTTTCACCATTAAAGACTGCTTGTAATTGTTTACCTACCTCCTAAAAACTGTAAACAACACATACAATGTGAGTGTATTCCTCAACACACAGAACATGACAGATGCTCAAAGAACTTTGTACAATAAATGAATGAGTGAATCGTCCAGGTAGGCTAGAGAAGTTATTAACTTTTTTTCTGTACAGTGGAAGTTATCAACAGTATTTAAATACAGATGAGTAACTCTTTACAACCGATAACTATCATTTATCACTGTGATAAACTCTTCATTATCACTGGTAACTATCAGTGCAGATAGTATCTGATTTTAATAATATAATAATTATATCGTGGCTTAGTAATACTCAAAAGCTATGTATGGTATGATAATTTAAGTTACCATCTAAGAATTTCCTCAAATTACATACCAGATAAATCTGGGTCTGATAACTACGATAAAATGATTTAAAAAAAATTTAAGATAATTAGTAACTATATTCCTACTATCTATTTTGATTTTTGTTCAGAAATCCTAGATTTCAGCAAGTATCTATTGAATTGATCATCTTGCTAAGCAACCATGCTAGAAACTGGCCAAAATAAATTCCTATCAGTATTTTTAAAGCAAATGCTAAAACTTAGTTTAATACTTCATTTTAACTTTGCAGTCACATTATCCCTCCCCTTCAGCTCCTCTCTCGAAAACAACTGAATTAAAGGAATAATATGACTCAAAAAACAGTACTTGAAATATACATCTAAACATCTTTCCATTCTGTATATAGTTAAAATGAGATACTTGTTTCCTTTTAAAGGAGCACTTGACAATTTATTACCCATTAAAGTGGGCAAGAGGAAATAATAATGATAACTACAATTATGTACTAACTATATATGCTAAACTTTTCAATCAGTACTGATATGGCTTATCCTTAATCTTTATAAGAACACTAAGAGGCAGGTACTATTATTTATCCTCATTTTTCAGATGAGAAAACTGAGGCAGAGTGGTCATATTACTTGTTCAAGGTAGCAGTCACATTTAAATTCAGGTCTATTTGTCTCTAGAATTATGCTCTAATTTTTAAGCTATTTTATGTAACACTAAACCATGCGTCCCTTACTAAAATTTATTAAAGTAAAATCAATCACCAGAAACACATTAAAGTTTAGACTTTCAAAATAACATAATGAGACAAATCATAGCATGTTTGTCCAATTTAAGCTTTAACTGATGTCCTACGGAGCTCCTGAATTCTCATCTATAGAATTGGGATAATTCTGGTCTTGCTGCTATGCAAGTGGTGCAAATCTATAGTTGTTCTTATCAAATATGGAAAAATATAGAAATTTAAGAGCCAAGTTCATCTTCCTTAGGAAGTGAGAACTCAAAATAAAAGTATAGATATATTGATTGTAAGAACTGGAATGTACTTTCCACTGTGAGTTAAATAATTTTTAAAAATCAAATAAAGCTGAGAAAAGTTCATCAAGCTCTACACTTAAGATATTTACACCTCCCTGCATGTTATATTTCAATAAAAGGCATGAGAAAAACATGGCCTAATTATTCACTTTTGTGGCAGATGCCCCCTTCTCTAAACACTTGAATATCTATAATTGCACTGCCACCTAGCACAAATCGTGTGGGGTTTTTTGCACATGGTAAATAGGACAGAGCCAATTCTTGTACAAGAGTTTTAATATACCAGGCATTAGACTACTCTTTTTGTTCAATTTAATAAACAAATTACCGCTTGAACATTTTCAAGCTTTCCTCCTCTCCTTGAACACTGTTTGTAACAGATGTTTACCTGGAAAAGATGCTAGTTGGGGATGTGCGGCTAAGGCTGTGGGTGTACCAAGTGTCCCCAAACCACCAAATTCTGAATGCCCTGAGCTGGCTGAATGTAGACCAAAGACTGGGTGGCTGACCATTGGGAAGGCACTCGACACTGTGGACAGGTTAAACGGTTGATCCCCAGCTGCTCTGAATAAATGTCCTGGGAGGGAAAAAAACACACTTAAAGTTGTACTATAAAAACAGATGAGATTTATCTGATTTCAGCGTTCATAATTAAAATTTCTTATCCATTAAATTTCTATTTTACACTTTTTTCTTTAGTATTTTTGCTCTTCACACTCTATAGAATATTTCTAGAAATATTGAAGTACTCTAAATATCAAAATGAGTGGTATAACCTTATTTACTTTGAGATTTGAAAAATAATGTTTCAGGTACATAATTTTCACTAATTATATAGTTTGACCTGCTGAAGTGAACTTTCTGTTAATGCATTACATTCTTAGCAAAATTTTACACTCATAAGAATGAAAATAAAAATGTTCTATTAACATAAGTTTGAAAACCAATGAAGTCAGTCCAGGATTTGTCACCAACCATTACTCAGATTCTCATACACTGTGGGCAAAGCATTCCCAGTTCCATGTACTAGAAGTGAAGCTATGGCCTCTGTCCAATACCTCTGAGGTGAGGAGTGTGCATACCAAAAACAGATTATATTTTGGCCTAAAAAAGCAATGTAAAAGACAACGTAAAGATTTAATAAATAAACCTACTAAGATATTTCTAAATGCATCTAAGGGTGGTTATCAATATAAAAGTCATTTTGAACTTTGTGATGGAAAGATCATATTCAATTCAAATGTGTGACTGTTCAATTTCCACTCTAAAGAGAATCTAGTTCTGAGTGTCATGATTCCAGTTTGAAATGTTACACAATCAAAACCATGACTTATTTTTCATATTTTGTAAGAGACATAGCAGGAAATTTGTTAATACTTGGAAACCTTCCTTTAACTTCCAGGAAATAATTAAGTTTCCTTGGCCTGATACTATGAAAACAGAATATCAAATCCCATACTCTAGGCTATTTTAAGAATTTACTGTGTAAAAGGTATTATTACGCTCTGTGTCAAAATAAGGGTAAGTCTTCCTTATTATCTCCTGCTTATACCATACCTAACTGTGTACTGCAATTTAGGTTTAACATAATACATTTGAGAAATGTAATTATGTAAGTTAAAAAAATAAATAAACTTTTGTTGTCATTTAGTTATCAAGGAAATATCTCCTCTGCTTTTTTTATTCCTGAAAACCAAGAGGAAGTCATCAAAAAGGTCAGAGTCCACCTTCAGAGATTAATATAAACTCTGTATTATTTACTGAAATAACACAACACTTTTTAACTGAAGTAGTAAGATTTAAATAAATTGCATCAACTATATCTTATGTCAGCTTATCAGGTAAAAAGTTCCAATTGAGGGTGAATTTCCCATTATAACAACGCAGTAACTGGATCTCACGGGAAGATCCTCAAAGTGCCTTTGCAAGAAGGCCCACAAACAAACTGTAAGAGAGAGGACAAGGGAAGGACAGACTTGGGTATCCTTTCTAAGTCAGCCAATCTCTGTTTCTGTTCATCACAGCCTAAACAGAAATTTTGTGAATTTGGTACTTTTGTGTTATCAGAATTCTAGACCACATTAGCACTAAAGTTGAGTCAAAACAAAAATAGGGCATACTATAAGAAAAGGTCATTCAAAATCACTAAGAGTAGCAACAGGTCACCAGAAAGATTGTGTAAATTTTTTTTTTTTTTTGCAAATTCTCAAAAACCCAGCTAGTTTTTCTAAAAAATGAACTGTAACATCAAGAACTAGCATTTATTTATTTTCACAGGTAAAATCACTGGTTCTTACCAATCATTTCAACTTCATCAATCAGATGCCCTTAATCAAATGTTTCATTTATAAACATACTATGATCAGTTACCTTTCCTTCTACATCAGTTTTCTTGATAAGCAAGTTAAACTAACCATTCCAGTTTGAGGATTTTAGAATCACTTTTCATTTATATTTTATAAAATAATAATTCTTAAATTATATTTGTCAACTCTATTTATGTAACAATGATTTAATATGAAAAAAATCTGTGGGGTAAACTCAAAACTACACAAATATTATAAAAATTCAGAACAGATTGAAATTATAAAGGGTCAGAAACTACTCGAAATACTTTCATAACAGCTAATGAATTAGTAGTAAACATTCCTAGATGCATAGTTAAAAGATCAATTTTATTTTTGTGAAGAAGTAAATGAGCTAAATCTTGGAGTCTCGTGAACAGAAAACATGAACAATACTTAAATGAAGTTGTCACTCTTGCAGCAGTAATTAAGAACCAATCATACACAATTTGATAACAAAAATGTTCTTTTTTTTTTTAACTCTAAAAAGAGTGGATATCTAGAAGGAAGTGAATCTAGAATTTTAACAAAATATGAGCTTCACTCACCATAGATTCAAATGGAAAAAAGAAAGCATAGTCCTGTACACAGAGTTACATTTATGCCCGGCAACATTACAAAGAAGCTAACTTATTCTATTTTTTTACTCTTTCTTGTAAAACTCTTGGTGAAGATAATTAAAGCATAGAAAACACCCAGGTGACAATGGAATCTTTAGGGTTTATTCCCTATTGGCCTATCACTTTTGTATTTAGTAAAAAACACTAGGACCACATTATAATGATTATAGTGATGCCATGCGTTATCAAAAATACACATTCGAGATTTCCTCTGCCATATATGGATACAGTTGTACACAGAAGGGAAATGATTTCATAATGCATTTCATATTTTTACTGTATTTTGCCTTTATAGCAAGAATCTAGAAGTCAATGATATAAAAAATAGCTTTCTCATTAAAATCTCTTAACATTATATATAATTTCAGTATTGTTTTTGTACCACCTTTTAAAATACACAGATACTAATTCCATGTAAAAATCTTCCAGAATTATTCTGTTCTTTATTCAAAAGTTTCTGTAATTCAGGCATTTCATAAACATACCTATGAAGTGTCAGGTGCTAGGTTTAGTATTTGGCATACAAGGAAGAATGAGACATAATCCCTGACCTCAAGAAACTCATAGTTGAACATAACTTAAATACTATTGAGCTATTTTTTATACCACATTGTCTAAAACAAGTTAATATTTCAATATTATTTAAACTGGTACTTTCATATATAGGAGCTAGTAATAGATTCCAAACACCCAAAAATGGTGTTTCATACAAAGTATACAGTAAATATCTGTTGAACAAATTAATTCACTACTCATGAAAAGTACATTCATGGGACTTATTTCAAAGACCTTCAATCAGAACAGGAAGTTCTGATGAATCATTTAAACTTACAAGTATACTTCCTAGCTTTCTTTTGCCTTACTTCACCAACCCCTGGTCCTGACTTTTTTTTTTTTTTTTGAATGTTTATTTATTTTTGAGAGAGAGACAGGGATTAGGGGCAGACAGAGAGGGAGACACAGAAACCAAAGCAGGCTCCAGACTCTGATCTGTCAGCATAGAGCCCAATGCGGGGCTCAAACCCACAAACCGTGAGATTATGACCTGAGCCAAAGTCGGACACTTAACCCTGACTTTTTTTTTTTTTTTAAATTACCACTTCCTCCTTGATTCCATTTAGGTCACATATTGGTTTTGATCATTCAAAATTCTACCACCTCAAAACATGTTAAACTCTTAAGTTTAAGAGTGTGCACTCTACCCACAGTTTCCACATTTCCATTTCCTTACTTCTTAGCATGACTCCCCCAATCTCCTACCATACCGACCCTATCCATTCTTTCTTCTCAATCTCATCGCCATCTCTCCTGAGTTAACCTTGAAATAAAAGTCTTACCTGTATGTGTGTTCCCTCCCCACTTCTTGGGATCTTTACTATTTGTGCCAAACCTCAAGCCTCTCTTCCATTTTGTCTATAAAGTTACTAAAGTTTTCCTAATCATCAGGATGATGATGATGTCTAATCTTGGCATGTCTCATTTTTAATCTCTCTGTGTAAATCTGGCGTTTCTGAGTGCCTCTTCCTTATTAAAACCCACATTCAGGGGAGTGAGGGAGGGGAGGGCGACTTAAAACACACACACACACACACACACACACACACACACACACACACACACAAAATCCATGTTCACCCTTAAGCTCCAGGTCATGGAACGGTCTTGATCATCTTCTTAACTGTATCTTTTAATAATATTTCTGGTTTGCTTTATTGGATTCTCTTTTCTAACTGTAAGCATTCTTAAAGATTTTGTCCAGCTATCTTTTTTTCCCCTGTATTCTTTCTTTCTCAGTTATTCATGTGTTTTCACTGTTTTAACTATCACTTCTATGCAAATAATTGGTAAACTAGGATTTTAGCTCCTTGAGAACAAAAACTGAATCTCATTGATCTCAGTATCCCCAATACCTGGCATGTGTGAAACATAATTGGTACTTAAGTAACAAATGTTTCCCATGTTGTATTTTTGGTCACGTTATTTCTTTTACTTCACATCCCCAACCTATTTTTTTTTTTTTTTTTTTTACTTCTTTTGCCTTTTATAATCTTATCTATCTTAACTATTTCAAAAACATATTGCCCAAGAAGTATTCCTGAATTTCCCAGACATGTTTTGGGTTTTTTTTTGAACTTTCATGATTATTTGCAATCTTTTACCATACTACATTTCTAGAATGTAAAGTTATAAAGAAAAAAGCCATCTTTTAATCATTTTTACTGTCTTTAAAACATTGCGTAAAACAAACTGTTATCAGTTGCAAGGGCAATGCTTCCTAATACCTGCATACAGACAGCTAAAATGGTCGTTTTCTTTGTTTCCTTCTTCTTTTAAAAGGCTAGAACAACCAGGAATTATTTGAATGACTGAAAATACAGTTGATCCTTGCACAACATAGAAGTAAGGGGTGCCACCCCTCCTCCCACCCCCTGCAGATGAAAATCCACCTATACCTTTTGACTCCTTCCAAAACTTAACTACTAATAGCCTATTGTCAACTGGAAGCCTTACTGACAACATAACAGTCAAAATTAACACATATTTTGTATGTTATCTATATTCTATACAATATTCTTACAATTAAAATATTACAAATGTTAAGGGGCACCTGGGTGGCTCAGTCGGTTGAGTGTCCGACTTCAGCTCAGGTCATGATCACACGGCCTGTGGGTTTGAGCCCTGCATCCGGCTCTGTGCTGACAGCTTGGAGCCTGAAGCCTGCTTTGGATTCTGTGTCTCCCTCCCTCTCTGCCCCTAACCCACTCACATTGTGTGTCTGTCTCTCTCAAAAATAAATAAATATTTAAAAAAATTTTTTAATATTACAAATGTTAAAATCATAATGAAGAGAAGTACATTTATAGTACTAAACGGTATTTATTGGGGGAAAAAACGTCTGTATAAGGGGATCCACACAGTTCAAACCGTGTTGTTCAAGGAACAACTGTATATCTCACTTTTTCTATCCTCCAATTATAAAAAGCATTCACAAAGTTACTCAAAGCTCTTTGGGAAATTATATGCTGATTTAAGGTCTCTATGTTATGGCTTTAATCTTCTTATACAGCAGGGGGTGCTGTTTATATTACACCCTTGATTCCATCACCAGAACAATATCCTTAGCCTTTAGCTATATTGAAATTTCAAGCTCCTGTTCATAAAGTGACTTTTTATCAGGGACCGGTGGTGGCTCAATGAATGTCATAACTACATTTAAAACAAAGCATATTCTGTATTAATAAAAATAACACAATAATTTTCTTACATGAAGCAAAATACAACATGAGTCAAACAGGTTCTGTTAACCTCATGACTACAAAATAAAGTTATTTGGATATTAGAATGTTCCATTTTTGGAGAAGTATTTTTTTTCTACATTAATATACCTGATGTCAGAAGATCCTCCAAAATAAACACTTGTTATGATTAAAATTCTTAAATTTTGCTCTGAGAAAACATTTGCAATCTGATAAATCATGTCATAAGATGAACATACTTTTAGAAGACTACAATTATTCTTTTTAACAGATACTAATATTCAAACATAGTTTCAATATTATGAATGCAACTTTTAGTTTCTATTTTAAGTGGTAGATAATAATGCGCACATCTTGAATAATAAAAATTAATATACATCTGTAATACCTAAGTTCTGACTTCCATTATAATAAGCTCAATATTTTTTAGCAGAGCTTTTTAAATTCTGCTAGCCAATCTATGTATAAGTAATTTAAAGAAGTTACACAAATGCCAGTGTCTTGCTAACAAGCCATGGTAACTAACAAGGCATGGTAACTGCAAGTGTCTTTATTAATGTTGGTGAATTTCATGCCAGAACACAATAAGGGTTTTCCCCCCATGAGAACAAAATAGTATAAATACTGTACTAATGCCTTGAACCTAAACTACCACTGAATAAAATCTCCTATCTACTAGAAAAGTCCTGATAGCCAATTGAAGCAAAATAATTAAGGGTGCCTGCATGGCGGTTCAGTTGGTTGAGCATTCGACTTTGGCTCAGGTTACGATCTCATGGTTCATGAGTTCCAGTCCCACGTGGGGCTCTGTGCTGACAACTCAGAGTCTGGAACCTGCTTCAGATTCTGTACCTCCCTCTCTCTGCCCTTCCCCTGCTCACACTCGGTCTCTCTCCAAAATAAATAAATATTAAAAAAATAGTTTAAAAATAATTATAAAAAGTATGCTAAGGCATTTAATCTTTTTAAAAATCAAGGAGACTGCTTACTGTGAGAGAACTCCACAAATGTTGCCTTTTGTGCACTAGAAATAAAAATGTCTTTAATCTTTCAATGCTTCCCAAACCTGTTGCAACATGTCTTCAAACTCTTGTCTCCACTTACTTAAAATTATAAGCATAATTTTACAACATTGCGAAATCAGCCTCTGCTATACAGGTAGGCTTACTTCTGCATAATCATCAAAACTGGCAGCACATTGAAATAAAGGTTATGTGCGTATTTTAACACTAGTAATGACTAAGTGTAAAAACAACTTGAACGTCATCAAAATCACTGTAAATTCAAGAAATGCTCAAATGATTGGCTCGCATATTAAAATGCTTAAATATATTAATCTTCAAATACTCTAGAACTCAAAGTGTGTAAACTATATAAACTTGATCTCTGATTAGAGAACAAACAGAAAGAATTCTATAGTTAATGGTGATAAAACATTTCCCCAAATAAACTTCATTTCATTCCTGCAGTCTCAAAACGTTTTTAGCCAGTTAACCCTTATATTTTAACATTTAAAATGATGCATGGCATGGAAATAAAGTCTTAATTTTTAAGTATTTATTTTGAGATTATTTTAGGGCTCACAAGAGTTGCAAAAACAGCAGAGTCTCAACCTCCCCTATGTTAACATCTTACGTGACAAAAAATAATTTTCAAAACCAGGAAGTTAACCTTGATTAATTAATTAAAATTAAAAATTTATTCAGATCTTTTAAGGTTTAGTTGCTGTACCTCCTTAATTTTCCCTGATTTGTGACAGTTCCTCAGACTTGTCTTTCAGGACCTTGATACATTCAAGAGTACTGGTTCAGTATTTTGTAGAACATCTCTCAATGTGGTTTCTTTAATGCTTTCTCTCAATTTGATGAGATTATGCATCATTGGGTAGGGTAACCAATGTGCCCTTCTTGGTGCAACATATCTGGGGCCCAAGATGTTGCTCTGTGTACCAGAGAGACTAATTCCATCACTCAATTTAAGTTGTGATCTGCCTGGATTTTATGTAAAATTACTATTTTTCCTTTCACATAGTTGTGGTGTTATAAAATTAGAAAACAAGTCATTAACAGCCTAGGTAACCTTGGGAACAAAAGCTGCCACTCTCTAACACTGAACATGGTAAACAGCTTTTGATTCAGTTTAGCAAATGACTGTTGTTAAAAGATAGGAGCAGTTCCTCTTCCGTAATAAGCATTTTTGTTAGATCCGATGAAAGGATTTAGAGTTCACGGATTAAAATGCTAAAAATATACAATATTTTATATATACTTTTATCTTCAAATCCAACTGTACTTATTTGAGTAATGAAATAGAAAACTAAAAATAATCAAATTCCAAAATCTTATTTTACCTATGTTTTAATAAATAAAAAATACTTACAATGAGCAAAAAATTATTAAATCAGCTTTGAAAAACATACCAAGTGTATTAATTTGCTGGGGTTGCCATAACAAAGTACCACAAACTGAGTGCCTCTGATTACAATTTATCATCACACAGTTTCAGAGGCTAGCAGTCAGAAATCAAAGAGGCTCTAAGGAAGGATCTGTTCCATGGTTCTCTCTTAGCTTTTGGTAACCTAGGTGTTCTTTGTAGGTCTTTACATGGGCTTCTCTGTGCATGTCTCTGTGTCCAAATTTCCCTCATTCATAAGGATACGAGTCATACTGGTTTAAAACCCACTCTAATAACCTCATTTTAACTTGATCTTCTGTAAGGACTCTATCTCCAAATAGGTCACATTCTGAGATACTGGGAGTTAGGACTCCAGTATGTTTTCTGGGAAGAGACAAAATTTAATCTATAGCACTGGGTTTATTTTTATGAGTACTTAATTGATCTTAAGATATTACCTTACTTTAGTAATTTACTGTTAAAATTCTAAGTTAAGGGGCGCCTGGGTGGCGCAGTCGGTTAAGCGTCCGACTTCAGCCAGGTCACGATCTCGCGGTCCGTGAGTTCGAGCCCCGCGTCAGGCTCTGGGCTGATGGCTCAGAGCCTGGAGCCTGTTTCCGATTCTGTGTCTCCCTCTCTCTCTGCCCCTCCCCCATTCATGCTCTGTCTCTCTCTGTCCCAAAAATAAATAAAAACGTTGAAAAAAAAATTAAAAAAAAAATTCTAAGTTAAAACTACCAAGTTCTACTCATAAAAGTTAGGTAAAATAATATTTCAAAAATATTGGGTGCTTTGTGATCAAATCCATCATTAAATAAACCCACTAAGTTGGAGGAAGTTTAGATACTTGAAAGTTTGAGGGCCTTTATTTATGAAATTTGTAGATATCTACAA
Organism: Herpailurus yagouaroundi; assembly: GCF_014898765.1. Classification (NCBI taxonomy): domain Eukaryota; kingdom Metazoa; phylum Chordata; class Mammalia; order Carnivora; family Felidae; genus Herpailurus; species Herpailurus yagouaroundi. The sequence goes on from NW_024412395.1 coordinate 41,302,309, forward strand.
CATATACAAATCATCTAAAAAGGAAAATAATGATAGTTTATACTATAATGTAAATATTCAAAGAAACTGGGATGAAACTTTGGCTGTATCACTAAACCCACAAGAATAGGTCTATCTCATTCCCTTGATGATTCACTAGTGATGTAAACTTAAGCCCTGGGTATCTTCTAAATAAGAAGTTCGAATAAAATAACAACTTTGAACTTGCAGGGTTTTATTTATTCCTTCTGTTTTCAGCAAGGTCAGCTGATACTTTAAGATTCTTTACCATGTGGCTTATAATGGCCATCCCCAGCTAAAATCTGCATAGCCGTTTGGTATTACCAAACAAAATATAGCATCATCTAGAAAATGTATTAATTAAAGTTAATTTATCATCTAATTTTCATGTCCAAGTCCTGCAAGTTCATCTCCTTCCTTTCTTCAAAAATTGTTTCTTGAGCATATATTTTGTGCCAATCCCTGAATGGATAAATGTGGATTAAAAAAAAGCAGATATAGTTCCTGTCCTTTAAACACAGAAAAAGGACAAGTAAGTAAAATAACACCAACTGTATAATTAGATTGTGAAGAGTATGATGGAGGAAATTATTAGGGGCAAAAATATATAACAGTGGGACAATTACATAGACACTATGAACAGAGGAGAATTCTCCAATTAGTGTCTTAGGACATTTAACCTGAGACAAACCATAAGAAAGAATCAGCCACATGAAGATCTTCCAGACACAGGGGAAGCATGTTTGAGATCCTGATTTGGGAAAGAATGTTTTATATCTGAAGAAGTGAAAGGCTTAGGAGGCTGAAAGATAATGGGACCAGAGTGAGAACAGTACCGGATCAATTTGATGTAGTCAGAGATTTGATCATGGAGGGTATAGGGTGTTAGGTGTTAGGTCAAAAGGTACCAAACACCCAGCTCAAAAATGGCTAAAGTAAAAAAGTGTATGTATTAACTCACATAATGTAAAAACTTTGGAAAATGTTCACTTTAAATAAGGAAGATTGATTGAAAGTTTACCAGTACCTAATTTCTCTTTCTTCCTTTGGTTCTACCTCCTCAAATGGGCCCTTCCTCCTAGGTTTGTGGGACAAAAGGGTATCCTTTCTCATGAATAACAATCCCAGAATGGAATCCCTTTGTCTTTGATTACTCTGACTTACATCATGTGGCCCTTATTCCTTAGCCAATCACTACTGCCTGAGAAATATATTTGGATTGGCTAGACTGGGTAACACACCACCCCTGGAGTCTTAGGTGAATTTTTTTTAAGTGATTTGTTCCGGGGGGGGGGGGGCAACTTCAGGCAATACTGTAGTAGTAGTGAAGAGGTCACATGAACCATCCATAGAAAATAATTATAAAAATCGGATTTAAAACAACAACAACAAAATTAAAGGTACTGAAAAGCAACCAAAAGCTAAGAAAAGCCAAGGGAGAGTTTAATCTAGAAAAGTCGTAATGAGAAGGGGGTAAGAAGTATGACTTTGTGGCTTTCTGGTCCGATATGCTGCCTAAACCTCACAGGTATAACTACAGAAAAGAGCAGAAGAAAACACATCAGGCTTATCAACTAAAGGTGCCAGAGGTCAGAATCCAGGGCTGAGAAAACATCAGGAAATTTAAAGGGGAAATTCTGGCAATGAGCAAACCACAGAAAGAATGAGACCCAAATTCAGAGCTTAAATTATCCAAATGCCTAGCTACAAGTACACTGTACATGAATAGGGAAGGATTCCAGGGCACTGCAAAATAGCTAGCAGAGAATGCAGAGAAATCTACTCCTGAAAGACAGAGCTACACATGGCAGATCAGCTGAGTTTGATGTATTTCTTTATTGAGTACAATCCCTCACCATGATAAGCTTAGACAGCAGAAAGCCTGAAGTGTCAGAGTACAGAGTCCAAAGCTAGCACAGCAGCTGGAAAGTAGAGGGTAATCTTAGAAGCAAGGAAACCACAGAGAGAAAGAGACTCATCTCTGCCTAAGTACTTGGCTGACCCAAAAGTTTTCACAGGCACAGAAGAAACCAGCAGGGGTTAATCTACAAAAAAAAAAAAAAAAAAAAGTGGAAAGTCAAAAAGCAGAGGATAGATCATCATCAGTATATTTTTGACCACAATGACATTAAAATGGACATCAATAAAGAATTGAGATGTTGGAAAACCCAAAAGATTCCACCAAAAAACTGCTAGAATTGATTCATGAATTCAGCAAAGTTGCAGGATATAAAATCAACACACAGAAATCAGTTGCACTCCTATACACCAAAAATGAAGTGACAGAGAAATCAAGGAATCGATCCCATTTACAGTTGCACAAAAAACCATAAAATACCTAGGAATAAATCAAACCAAAGAGGTGAAAAATCTATACACTGAAAACTATAGAAAGCTTATGAAAGAAATTGAAGAAGACACAAAAAAATGGAAAAAGATTCCATGCTCCTGGATAGGAAGAACAAATACTGTTAAAATGTCAATACTACTCAAAGCAATCTACATATTCAATGCAATCCCTATCAAAATAACACCAGCATTCTTCACAGAGCTAGAACAAATAATCCTAAATTTGTATGGAACCAGAAAAGACCCCGAATAGACAAAGCAATCTTGAAAAAGAAAACCAAAGCAGGAGGCATCACAATCCCAGACTTCAAGCTATACTACAAAGTTGTAATCATCAAGACAGTATGGTACTGGCAGAAGTACAGACACTCAGATCAATGGAACAGAATAGAGACTGCAGAAATGGACCCACAAACATATAGCCAACTAATCTTTGACAAAGCAGGAAAGAATATCCAATGGAATAAAGACAGTCTCTTCAGCAAGTGGTGCTGGGAAAACGACAGTGACATGCAGAAGAATGAACCTGGACCACTTTCTTATACCATACACAAAAATAAACTCAAAATGGATAAAAGACCTTAATGTAAGACAGGAAGCCATCAAAATCCTCGAGGAGAAAGCAGGCAAAACCCTCTTTGATCTTGGCCGCAGCAACTTCTTACTCAACACGTCTCCAGAGGCAAGGGAAACAAAAGCAAAAATGAACTACTAGGACCTCATCAAAATAAAAAGCTTCTGCACAGCGTAGGAAACAATCAGCAAAACTAAAAGGCAACCGACAAAATGGGAGAAGATATTTGCAAACAACCTGTCAGATAAAGGGTTAGTATCCAAAATCTATAAAGAACTTCTCAAACTCAACACCCACAAAACAAATAATCCAGTGAAGAAATGGGCAAAAGAAATGAATAGACACTTCTCCAAAGAAGACATCCAGATGGCAAACCGACACATGAAAAAATGCTCAACATCACTCATCATCAGGGAAATACAAATCAAAACCACAATGAGATACCACCTCACACCTGTCAGAATGGCTAACATTAACAACTCAGGCAACAACAGATGTTGGCGAGGATGCGGAGAAAGAGGATCTCTTTTGCATTGTTGGTGGGAATGCAAGCTGGTGCAGCCACTCTGGAAAACAGTATGGAGGTTCCTTAAAAAAACTAAAAATAGAACTACCCTACAACCCAGCAATTGCACTACTAGGCATTTATCCACGGGATACAGGTGTGCTGTTTCAGAGGGACACATGCACCCCCATGTTTACAGCAGCACTATCAACAATAGCCAAAGTATGGAAAGAGCCCAAATATCCATCGATGGATGAATGGATAAAGATGTGGTATATATATATACAATGGAGTATGAGTCGGCAATCAAAAAGAATGAAATCTTACCATTTGCAACTACGTGGATGGAACTGGAGGGGATTATGCTAAGTGAAATTAGTCAGAGAAAGACAAAAATCATATGACTTCACTCATATGAGGACTTTAAGAGACAAAACAGATGAACATAAGGGAAGGGAAACAAAAATAATATAAAAACAGGGAGGGGGACAAAACAGAACAGACTCATAAATATGGAGAACAAACAGGGTTACAGGAGGGGTTGTGGGGGGGGGATGGGCTAAATGGGTAAGGGGCGCTAAGGAATCTACTCCTGAAATCATTGTTGCACTATATGCTAACTAATTTGGGTGTAAATTTTAAAAAATAAAAAATAAAATTAAAAAAACTTGAGATGTCAAATTACTGACTTCCAAATAACACATTGGTGAAAGAAAAATTCAAAACGCAACAAAATATTTTCACTAGAATGATACTGAAAACATCAAAATATGTGGGATATAGTTACAACAGTAGTTAACCAAGAAGTTTATAACATTAAATGCATACATAAGAAAAAGAAAAAGGTCTTGAATAAATGACCTAAGCTTTTCTTTTAAGAAGTTACAAGAAAGAAAGAAAGAAAGAAAGAAAGAAAGAAAGAAAGAAAGAAAGAAATTATACACACAAAAGAAAAAAAAATCAGGAAATAATAAAGGACAGAAATAAATAAAACACAAAAGTGAGAAAAACCAATGAAACCAAAAGCTAGTTTGTCAAAAAGATTAATAAAATTGATAAACCTCTAGTCACAAAGAAAAAAAGGCACAAATTATTAATATCGATAATGAAAGAGGACATTGAAAGGATAAGTTACTATTTGGAACAACTTTGTGCTCATAAAGTCAATGATTTAGATGAAATGGACAAATTCCTTGAAAGACATCAACAACCAAGGCTCACTAACGAAAAACGATAAGCTGAATATATTCTCTATCAATATGTAAAAAGTTGAACTCATGGCTTAACATCTTCCAACAACAATTAAAACAACAACAAGTTTTCCAAGCCCAGATGACTTCCACTGGTGGATTCTACCAAAAATTTAAGCAAGAAATAATACCAATTCGATACAAACTTTTCCCAAAAACAGGTTTTCAAGAAGGAGGAAGAGGTCAACTATGTAAACTCTGCCAAGAGGCTGAGATGAGAATAGAAAAGTAACAGGTACGGGTTGATGTGTACATAAGAGATGAGAAAAAGGAGAGAGCATATGCAACTTTGTCTTTTGAGGAATTTGCCTGTGAAGCAAGGCAGAAAATAGGGCAATGGCCAGAAGAATAGTTGAGATGAAAGGAAGGTTTTTGGTATGTGTTGTTGTTTTTTTTTTTTTTTTTTTTTTTTTTTTTTAGGATGGGAGATACTAACAGCATGCTTTTATATTGAGTGACATGATCCAATAAATACAGAAAAATTAATGATATTGTATAGAAGGAATGAAGTCCTTAAAAGTCTTTTAAACATCTTTTTAAAAAGCAATAGGTATTTGCTATTGTCTGTGATGCTTAAGAGCCATATCTTTTGAGTGAAGCATTTTTTCTATTTGGTTTAATTTACATTGTTGTATGGAATAACATATCAAAAGAAATTTGTAATAAGTACACATGAGCCATTAGATGTTCTGAAGAAAAAAACTGCTGAAATTGGTATCAAGTTCATCTATATATACATCAGGAGTTTATTACACTTCACAGGTTGAGAGATATAGCAGAGGGCCTATCACCAGATGAGCTGACGTGCATAGATAACTGGCTCATTTAACATTAGTTCTAACCTCCTTTCAGAGTACCTTCCTGTGATGCAGAAGCTGGGCAGCTTAAAACTACATTTACCAGTCTCTCTTGCAGCCAGGATGGATATAGTTTAGATTCTGCCAATCAGATATGTTTGAAAAGAATTAAAACCTGAGTTAATCTGGCACATTAGCAGCACATAATGTGTATCCTTGATGTGGGTGTACACCTAGGAGGCAACACAGAACAACCTTGGAGGCAGTTATGTCAGTGGTTCCCAAACACTGGATTGCAGCTGAGGTGGTATGATCCATGGAGACATTAGCTGGAACAGTGGTGTCCTGATTGACCCTTAAGCAGGCCAATTCAGTAGTAATGTCCTGAAATCATGCATGACGACGAGGGAACCAGCTCCTCAATAATTTCATAAGTACCCAATTCCCTATATTAAATCTCTTTCTGCTGAAAACAGCTTTAGTGTTATCATGAGCTGAACTGGCTGAAATATCAACCAACAACCCCAACCGGTGACCGTTTCAAAACCAAAAAGCCAATTCAGTCTATCACAACTGGTCTGCTATCTGATTACAAAGGACTCTTCAAAGTAATACTGAAGGAAAGGAAAATGAAATCCTTAAAAATGTATGTATAACCTTGAAGGTTAAAGAGGAGTTCTTAAACTAGGATAACCATAAATAAAAATATTGAGAAATCTGACTACATTAAAATTGGAAGTTCTATTAATCAAAAGACAATTTGGAATAAAAAAAGACACACCACAGACTGGGTAAAGATAGGTCCCACAAATATAACTAACAAAAGGACCAGCATCCAAAATATAAAATACTCCTAAATCTATAGGAAAAAGATACACAATCTGATGGAAAAATGTACCAAAGTCCTAAATAATCACTTCAAGAAAGAAGATCCAAAAGGCTAAAAACATAAAAAGGCACCTCAGTGAGACATTTCATATTCATCACTGACAAAAATCAAAAAGGCTGACAATGGGAAGTGCTAGCATGGATGACAAGCCTCAGGATTCTAATACACAGTTGGTGGGAAAAGAAATTAGTACTACTGGTAAAGTTGCAAGACATTTTCAGAAATGTATGCTTATATGCACTGGGATCCTTGTTAATTGGTCCTAGCATTGTAATTAGCAAAAGTTGGAAACAACTCAAATGTCCACCAACAGGAATATGGATGTATATTCTATTAAGTGCAACATGCAAAAAGATAACTGAGCCTTTTCTCTTTTAAAACTTATTCCTCCTCCACATTTCTCATTACCTCACTCCTGACCCAGTTACTCAAGTCATGTCCGGGCTTCTCTCTCTCTCTAAACATTGCCTTGCCAAATTTGAATAGTCATTATGTCCTCTATGTCCCTTCTTCTCTAACTCCTTAATTTGAGCCCATATAATTTCTCACCCAGATAAATATAACTAACTCCTAAAGGTCTTCTTTGCCTCTAGTCTCATTCCCACTGCAAACTGATGTTCAAATGTTGCTAAAGCTTTCATTTTCAAAGCCATGTGATGATAAAACCCTTCTACTTGGATGAAGTATGAATAAAAATAATGGTTATAATTTACTAGGCACCCACTGTATGTCAGGCATTATCTCATTTATCCCTATAAGGCTGCAAAATGGGTGATGTTATATCTATTCTATAGATGAGGCAACTAAAGCTTGAAAGGGGTAAAATGGGGCCCCTGGGTGGCTCAGTCAGATGAATGTCTACCTCTTGCTTTCAACTTGGGTTATGATTCCGGGTTCATGGGATCAAGCCCCACATCAGGCTCCCTGCTGAGCATGGAGCCTGCTTGATATTCTCATTCTCCCTCTCTCTGCCTCTCTCCTCCCTCACATATGTTCTCTCTCCTTAAAAAAAATAAAAACATAAGTTAATCACCCAAATTCACACAGTTAATAAGTGAACAAGCCAAGATTCAATTTCAAGTTATTTCAATTGCAAAATCTTTGCTTTTAATCATGACTCTGCCTAAATTCCTAAGCATCGCACATGAAGTTCTAAATGATCTGACAGTAGCCTATTCCCCAGCTTGACTTCCTGTTCCTCTTGCTTCCATTTCACCATGGTAGATATTGCCTATCCCTTACTAGTAACCTCTATTTTCTTCAGGAAAGCAGTATCCTCAGCTAAAAACTTGTTTTCCTGACCTTCCGGAAGCTGAGGTTATGATTCAGAGGAAAGAGATACAAGTGGAAATCTCTGGATGGGGTTTCTGGGAAAGCTCTTTAACAAGGGTCAAAGCAAGCTAGTATGCAATTTTTGCTGCACCCTCACCCCATCTTCTTCCTTCCTAGAAAATTACGCTGTACAGAAATCAGCTCTCTTACAGCCATGGGATATACATGTGAGCATGAAAGCCCCATACTCTAAAGACAGAATATAAAATTAGAAGCCCAAGTCTGTAATGGCATTACCCACTCCAGGACTGCCTTTCTATGGGCTTGCATGTTTAATTGCCATGTTTTCCTACTCACAGTTAAGCACTGTCATAACTGACATATACCCTAAGTTCAGGTATTTATTGGTCAACTTGCAATTTCCTCGATATATTATGATTTGGTACACTTCTGTAGAGGGAGGTGGCCTGCAAGTAAGACACATATATAAACCAGTCTTTAATTTCTAAAGGAAAAGTAATACTCTGGCTTAAGCCAGAGAATTTTTAAACCATTTATTTGTTTTGTGTATTCAGCGTTTTGATAAGCTTTTGTTTAAAGGTTCTACCCTTAAAAATGGGTTGAAATTCAGCAACTATTACTGAAATTTCTCAAAGTTTTATCTTTGTGTTAGGTCAATGACCACAAATCTCAAACAAATTTGATAAAGTTTAATTGTGGAACTATTCTCTTAGCTTTTACTCAGAGTCAATATGTGGAATAATCTGAATATCTGTGAAATTGGTATGTAGGTACTATTTGGTTTTTTTATACAAAAGTTCTGGTGACATATTCCACATACCACTCAGGGCTAGAAAAAAAGGTTTATTTTTCTTCTGAAGAACTGATATACTTACTAACAGTGGTTATGAGTCATGTAACACATTATGTATTCCTTTTATTCTTAGCGACTAGTTTGTAAGTTTTTTGGTCCAATATCAGTGGCTTTGTTTGGCTAACACCTTTTTACCTTTTAGAGCCTATTCTTTGATATTTTAGGTATTTTGTGTTTGCTTATTGTGCCAATACATTTATTGAAAACTGTCTCAAATTATTTTTTAGAAATAGGTAAGTTCTTTTATTAAAAATTATAACTTAAAGGAAAAAGAAATATTACTCTTCTGATATGACCAACAAAAACCCATATGCAGATACCCTTAGATTAATCAATCATTATTGCGATGTTGTTTTCTATCATAGTTACTGTAATAAAATTGAAGGTGTGTTTTGAGAGGCAATCCTCCCAGGTCTCTGCATATTATTGCTGGGTATGCAAAGAATGCAAAGCCTTGACCACTCTTTAAGCAGACCATTTCTCAGGATTGCATTTGCAAGGAGCAACCCTGAAGGATGAAGCAGCATCTTCTTCAAGACAGAGCAGGTTTGCTTCATTTAATATGAAAGCATTGGATTCCCCAAGTTTGGTATTCCTCAGCTGCAACACAAACACACTTATAAGATTTATAAGATTCAACTGGGCCATTGTGTTGCCTCTTTAGGACTTGGGAGGCATGGGGAGCCAAGGCCAACATGATACTCATGCTATTTGCTGCAAAAGAAATAAAATGCCTGACTCAGGAGTCTCATGTCTTCTGCCAGCATGCACAATAGGGACAGGCTAATTTGGAGGTGGGTTTAGTCCCAAACCCCAACAAGGTATTCACTCAAAAAAATTAGTTGATCATTCAAAGTTTGAAAGCAGGTTTGAATTACATCCTTTGTAACTCAGAGGAATTCCTACAGGTATACCATTAATGAAGATGATGGAGAAAGGCCAATTAAAATAACTGTTTAAATCAACAGAATGTCCTCAAAGGATCCATTAAAGAACTGGTGAGGTTTTGACATTTTAAAAATGAAAATGGTTTTGTTGTCGCTATACATCAAATAAATTGAGGAGATTCAAGTTGTTTAAGACAAAGAGTCTAGATTCATTAACATTCTATGATCTTGTTATAAATGAAGAGAATTATCAGAATGAATGGGCCAAAAACAATGAATCAAATAAGGGAAGATAGGAAAATATGATAAATAGAGCTATGCAGGACAACTGAGCATTCTCTTATGCAACCCATCAGTTGTAAGTTAATATAAGGCTTTACTTTAAACATAAACCACAACACTGTGAAAGCTAAAAACAAAAAAGCATTTTCTTAGAAACTGAAAAAACTCATGCTGCACATACTGAAAGTATGATATGTTAACAACTAATATATGTCTGAATAAACATAGAAGTAAAATATGCTTTCATTCAATATAAGCAACTCACCATAAAAATTCTACAACTTTCAAGTTGGTAAATAAATGATAAAAAATGATTTTTTTTTCTAGACAACAAAATTTCTGACGTAGAAAATGAAAAAAATTCATGCTGTATATACGGAAAGTATAATGTATTAATAACGAATATGTTTCTGAATAAATATAGAAATAAAATATGCCTTCATTCAACATAAGCAACTCAACATAAAAAGTCTATGACACTTTCAAGTTGGCAAATAAATGTAAAAAGTGAATTCTTTCCTAGATAAGGGAATTTCTGATGTAACTCTGCAACTCAGCATACCCCACCCCTTTTGCAACTCTCAACCAGCACTAACAAAAAATAGTGCCCAACATGTTGTAAGTGTCCAAAGTTATAAGCAATTTAAGTGTCACTAATTCAGAAAACGAAGTAAGAAATTGGTAACAGCAAAGTGTCCAGAAAACTCATAGCTCTGTACTCAAGAATTGAAACCTTCAACATTAAAAAAAAAAAAATCTCTGGGGCGCCTGGGTGGCTCAGTCGGTTAAGCATCCGACTTCGGCTCAGGTCATGATCTCGCAGTCTGTGAGTTCGAGCCCCGCGTCGGGCTCTGTGCTGGCAGCTCAGAGCCTGGAGCCTGTTTCGGATTCTGTGTCTCCCTCTCTCTCTGATCCTCCCCCGTTCATACTCTGTCAATCCCTGTCTCAAAAATAAATAAACATTAAAAAAAAAAATCTCTAGAAACACTATATAAAGACTAATACAAAGTAAGACAAGCAGATTGGAAGATACACTGAAATGAGCCGACAACAAAGGAAATAAGAAGAATTATAAAGCGCAGGAAAGAATAATTACAAAAGTACAACTGTGTACAATCATTTAGACAAACTAAGATAAAATGCCAATCACAGCATCACTATTTTTGAACACAGCATATTGTCAAAGGCATTCATCATTTTATATATAAGGGAAGTGTGCATGAAGTTGTGAACTGACTCAACCAAGACTGTACAGGATGCTGGATAGGGATTTCATTTATTATTATTTTTTTTATTTAAAAAAAAATTAACATTTATTTATTATTGAGAGATAGAGAGACACAGAGCATGAGCAGGGGAGGGGTAGAGAGAGGGGGAAACACACAATCCGAAGTAGGCTCCAGGCTCCGAGCTGTTAGCACAGAGCCCGACGCGGGGCTTGAACTCACAGACTGCGAGATCATGACCCAAGCCTAAGTCGGTCGCTCAACCAACTGAGCCACCCAGGTGCCCCTCATTTATTAGTTTTAAATAAAAGCCTATTTTATCTTACTTATTTTGTAATCCCTACGAAAATTCTAGAAAATTGTTCTGATAAATCAATGACAAAATGACATCCTTCTTATCATTCCATTGATTAAAAGAAATCAAAATAATTGAATAAATATATATTTGACAATTTACTAAGGTATTTTGTTAGCAAACATTCCATATTTATCCAAAATTATAAATCTAATTTTGAAAAAGATATCATTTAGTTCTTTGGCTTATAAACATAAGAAATAATCTATATGATAAAAAAAATATTTAACTTTAAAACCTTCCTAGTGATAAAGGAATGAGTTAACCCTTTAGCATTTTCTTTTAAAAAAAAAAAAAAAAAAAAAAAGGAGGTATTCTACCAAATCTGCGTTTGGGCAAAGAATGATTTCGGGCAGTAATTAAAAACACCTTCTATAAAATTAATTGAAATTTATGATATTTTCACTTCTGAAATCGAATTTTTATTATTGTCCTTTTAGCAGTCTGAACTTTGTTCATGTTTAAGAGAAACTTGTCATGCTGTTAATTTTTAGAATATTTTCCATCGAGTAGATGATCTCCTTTAGCACACATCATGAACTGGGGTAGTTGGGAGTTTGGTGAAAGATATTTCAAATAGCAGAAGCAAATTTAGAACAAAAGGTCCATGGCATTGGTACCTAATCTTACCACCAAGGACTCCTTTGTATTTCTTTCACCTCTTCATGGGTTTATTGCTTAAAAATATTTTGCATGTACTCATTTATTAATTGAAATGGTCAAATTAAGACAAGATGAAGAGAGCTTCTCATAAGCATGTAAAGCATGAAAGATCCAGCGTGACACCTCAGTGTGCTGGCAAAATCCAGGAAAAGCAGAAACCTACTTATTGTTCAACAGGTCAAGAGAGATGATGAAAACATTTTGCTCAGAGTTCAGTAAAACACTATGAATGCAAATTAATAAATGGAAGGTATCCTAAAACTGAGTCAATAAAGGGTATTCACCACATGGGTTGATTGTAGAGCTCAGGGAAGCAGCTCCCGTGGAAAGGCCGCCTTTTGAAACTGATGAAGCCACAGAAGGTACTGAAGATGAAGGTGTAGTAGAGGAGGCTGTTGAGGATGGTAACCGTTCTCCAGACTCCATGTCTATGAGAGGGAGAAAAACATCAATTCTCAGTATCTGATGGTGGCATTATTCAACGAACTAAACATATTTAAATAATTCAAACATTTAGGCATATTTTTTAAAATATGAAAGTGTTTCAACATACATGTTCTTCAGAAAGATAAAATATGGAATAAATAAAAACAAAATAAGTATAATTTAAAACACCAATTTATGAAATAAGTTTAATGTTTAGTATACCAAATCCTCTTTTAATAGACTTGCAGAATTTCCTTATAGCAAAAAAACATTAACAGTGGTTTGCATATATCTTCATACAAATGTGTTGCCACAATCTTAGAAAAATTAACATATTAACTTCTTATTCTTCCTAAATCACCTCATTGTCTATTCACTTACAACATAACACCCATATTATCTTTTTTTTTTTAAATTTTTTTTTAACGTTTTATTTATTTTTGAGACAGGGAGAGACAGAGCATGAACGTGGGAGGGTCAGAGAGAGGGAGACACAGAATCTGAAACAGGCTCCAGGCTCTGAGCTGTCAGCACAGAGCCCGACGCGGGGCTCGAACTCATGGACCGCGAGATCACGACATGAGCCGAAGTCGGCCGCCTAACTGACTGAGCCACCCAGGCGCCCCAACACCCATATTATCTTAACGAATCAAGAAAATAACACCAGATTTACTTTTTGTGTGTTTTTTTAAATTTTATTTTAGAGGGAGAGGAAGAGCATGCACTAGTGGGTGAGAAGGGCAGAGAGAGAGAGAGAGAGAGAGAGAGAGAGAGAGAGAGAGAGAGAATCCCAAGCAGGCTCCATACTCAGCATGGAGCCTGATGTGGGACTTGATCCGGAAACCCTGGGATCATGACCTGAGATGAAACCAAGAGTTGGATGCTCAACCAACCGAGCCACCCAAGTGCCCCCAAAATAACACCACATTTGAATGCGGTGTAACCCTGTCTTCCAAACCCAAGTCTTGAAAGTCTTAAACATCCAAGAATCTGACTTGGTAATCCCCAACAGAGCAAGCACTCCTCCCTCACCAAAAAGGTAAATCCATTTTACAGTTTTTAATCATGTCAAGTATGAACTACAATTAAAATGGCCTTAATATGACCCATTTATAATAACTGAGCCACTTATATGTATTTATATTTATTTGCTTAGCTATTTCAGGTGTAATCTTACATTGGTCTTACTGTAACAGTTAATGCTGATATTAAAAATTTAGAGTAGAAATGGGTGGAGTTAAAATAAGTCATAGGATATAATGTACAGCATGGTGACTGTTGTTAGTAACACTGTTTTGTTTGAAAGTTGCTAAGAAAGTAGATCTTAAAAGTTCTCATCACAAAAGAAATTTGTAACTGTGTGGTGATGAATGTTAAGTATGCTTATCATGATGATACTTTTGTAATACATACAAATATTATGCAATATATACAAATATTTGCAATACACACAAACTATCAAATCATTATGTTGTATATGTGAAACGAATATAAAATGTTGTATGTCAATTGTGTCCCAATATTTTTTTAAAAATATAGAATATTAAAATGGTTATTTTAATACTCTCTGCATACAGTGATCCTACAAGGAAGCAAGAAAATCATGACTTTCCCAACTGCTTTAATAAGTACACAATTTACAGGAAGAAACAAAATAAAGACACTGCTCACTTAAAACTGAATTTACAATCCACCACAAACTTTCACTATGGAAATAATCTAACCATAAAAAAGATTTCTGTATGGAATTCTACAGGCAATTCAAATAAAAAGAGTTTGTTTTAAAAATACTGTCCAATTAAAATAACGCAGAGTTAATGTTTAAATGTTGATTTAATCCATATGGTATCTAGAAGATTTTTCTCTTAAGATGGATACATATAGTAAAGATTATCATCTCTGGTTGACACATAGCATCATTAGTAACCAGTTCAATAAGTTTTCCAATCATACACAATTCAAAACCTTCTGTTCATATTCTGGTATTGCTGTTAATCACCTTATAGATGATAATGCCATAATGAGTATGTTCATATTCTTAAATAACTTCTCTTTCTTTTTTTCAGCATTCATCATGGAAAGTCGTAGCTGGTACCAATGGTTACATGAAACTAATGCTTACAGGGCAGGTTTTGGGTCATCAAGCAGTCACCAACAAACTTTGAAACATGAGGCTGGTCTGAGCCGAGGCCCCTACTGACATCTTTCACTACAAATTATTTTCACCAACAAGTCTCATTTTACTAAATGCAAAAAATATGAATCCTTTACCTAGAGTTTATAGAAAAAGGCTATTTAAAAAAAATTATAGCTGGTAACTTCACTGTGCCTAAATGCATTTAAAAAAATGGAAAGTTGTTTTTTTTTTAATTTGCTTTTGTACTATATAATTTGGTGATATAACATAGATAAGCACTTTAGCTGAGTATCTGGCATAAAAGAATTCAATAAATAATAGTTGTTAATTTTTTAGGATAATAAATTATAAGCTCTAGGTGTATTTCTTTCTGTTGCTGTAACTTGATTTGGGACTAAAGCAAGTAAAATCCAGAAAGTCAAACAAGCAGTCTCTACATATTGCTTATTGGAGATCATTTTTCCTGGAAATATTTATTAAAATTAAATATATACATATACTCGGATCTTACAATCTATTTTTGAGAATCTATTCTGTAGTAATAAAATACTAGTAGGTTCTTTATTATAACATAGTTTAAAAATAAAATTTAAACCTGGCAATAAGAAAGAGTGGAACTACAGCTGGTAGTTACAGGTCTTTAGAACTACTCAGAGAAGAAGCCTTAAAATACATGTGTACGGAGAGATACTAAAAGCAGTAGAAAGTCTGGAAAAAGCAGGATAGAGCAGAGAAAGCAGGAGAAAGTCTGAGGAGAAACAAGATATTGGCATAGTCTCCAAGTATCTGCTCCAAAGTTTTTACTAATTACAGATGGCAAAAAATTAACTTCACAGTGGAGAAACTATACAACTTGTAATAAAATATCATGTGCCCTCTGATGCCCTTAGAGGCACATACCACTTCTGTGGCATTCTTCCTGACAACACATAACCTCAGTCGAATCATGAGAAAACATCAGACAAACCAAAACTGACTAGTGTTCACCAAGTGTCCAGCTCATGAAAGTAAAGGAAAGACTAAAGAACAGCCAAAGGTTAAAGACTTAAAGCAGATACAATTAAATGTGATGTTGGATCCTAGGCTGAAATTTGGAACAGAAAAAGAACATTAATGGAAAAGCTAGTGAAATCCTTACAAAGTCTATAGTTCAGTTAATAGTGTTGTACCAGTGTTAATTTTCTGATTTTTATAATTTTGATAACTGTACTATGGTTATATAAATTATGAAAATTAGGGGGAAAATATATATGTGGGTAAAATATATACATGTGGGTAAAAAAATATATATGAATGCTCTGTATTTGTTTTTTAACTGTTTTTAAGTCTAAGATTATTTCTAAATGAAAAGCAAAGAAAAACAAAAAACAGTCTGGCACACAGTAGGCACTCAAAAAAATACATATGGGTTGGGGTTGAGGAATATAAATCTAAACACTGAAGAAATGAAGACACAGATTACATTGGGATTACAGCATTATGTCAACAAGACATTTGATAACAGACACTATTTGAGTTCAAAAACAGTATCTGGAGCTTATCAGCTGTGACCTTGTACCAATTATATAACTTCAGTGAACTTTCAATTCCCTCATGAGTAATATGATGACGATATAATTAGGATTAACTGAGATAATGCATGTAAAGTGCTGAATACCTACCATTTAATAATTATTAGCTATTGTTTTTAATAAGTGAATATCTGTGTATATAATTACCCATGTGTATATGCGGCAGTAAAAGAAACCTTAAGGTATTTTAGATTATTCATTTCAAGTAAATATTTCAGAGTCATATCTATTTTAAGGTTATATGTATGTTTAGCATGTTATTACATTTTTTAGCCAGATAAATTTTGTGTTAAGAATTAAAAAAGAATTTAAAATAAATGTCTTGCAATTATATAAGTATGAATGGTGAAGTGTTTTGCCTTAAAACTTTCAAAATAAAGTGGAACATAAATATATGTGAAAATGAATACATTCATTTTCAGTTGAAAAAATATAATTATGATTACACTAAATTGTTATTCATTATTTAAGCATATTACACAAAAATGGCAAAAACCCATCTCTTCAAATCATTTAAGAAAAATATATTCAGAGGCTCCTGGGGGCTCAGTGGGTTGAGTGTCCGACTCTTGATTTCGGCTTGGGTCATGATCCCAGGGTCCTGGGATTGAGCCCTGCCTCGGGCTCCATGCTTAGCATGAGCCTGTTTAAGATTCTCTCTCTCTCTCAACCTCTGCTCCCCTCCCCATGCTCTCTCTCTAAATAAAAAAATAATAATTTAAATAAAAGAAAAATATATTCATTAAAATAAAAATGGTTAGGGGCGCCTGGGTGGCGCAGTCGGTTGGGCGTCCGACTTCAGCCAGGTCACGATCTCGCGGTCCGTGAGTTCGAGCCCCGCATCAGGCTCTGGGCTGATGGCTCGGAGCCTGGAGCCTGTTTCACATTCTGTGTCTCCCTCTCTCTCTGCCCCTCCCCCGTTCATGCTCTGTCTCTCTCTGTCCCAAAAATAAATAAACGTTGAAAAAAAAAAAGTTTTAAAAAAATAAAATAAAAATGGTTAAGGTGTCCCAGAAGCACATATTTTCAGATTTCTGTTAGGGCCAGAGCATCCAGATCTGGCAATCCTATAACAGCCTCTCATTCTGACTCTATGTGTTAAGGATACCACCTTCATCTCAGGTTCAAACCACTACCAACAAACTTCTCTGTGACCAAAAACAGCCCAAATACCGTAAGATCAAAATGAAGGGGCTATATAATATGACTCTGCCATCGCACACACTCAGCTATGGAAGAATATCAATTAGTAGGTGCATCTTCTAGCTTAAGGCCATTTATGAATATACTTTTTAATGTACACCTTCAGAATTCTTTATTTGCAAAGTTAATAACCAAGGTAAGGTAAAGATTACTACAACTGAAAATTAACATAAAATACTACAGTAAACAATAAATTTGTTGATGTGAACAATGGAAGAAAAATGTGCAGAAGGTGATGAAGAGATTATAAAAGATTTGATGCATTACATATCTTTCCCATAGTCTAAAGCACTAGCTCTCAACCAGGAGTGACTTTATAATGCCCTCTTTGGCCACGAGGAAACATTTGGCAAAGTCTGGAGACACTTTTGATGGCCACATCTGAGAGCATGCTACTGACAGTGCAGAGATAGAGTCTAGGGATGTTGCTCAACTCCTACAACGCAAAGGACATCCCCTCCACAGAGAATTAGCTGGCCCAAAATGTTAGCAGTGCTAAGGCTGAGAAATCCTGATCTAAAGTATCAAAAATTGTATAACCTGGAATTCAATTAACTAAAACTTTCTGTGAAGTAGTAATTATACGTAATTGTTATAAGATGATTCAAGCTGATTTAAACATTATATTCAACTAGGTTTTGTGCCAAACTCTGGTCTGTATTTTACATTTTGTCCTAATTGTTTAAAACTGATAATGTAGGATATGTAGTTAACAGATATCAGAAAATTTGCTCATCCTAGATAACATGAATTTACTATATTTTATTAAGATGATATTTACTAGGGTGCCAGGGTGGTGGCTCAGGCAGTTAAATATCTGACTCTTGATTTCAGCTCAAGTCACAATCTCATGGTTGTGAGATCAAGCCCCGAGTCAGACTCCATGGTGATAGTGCAGAGCCTGCTTGGGATTCTCTTCCCCTCTCTCTGGCCCTCCCCACTTCTCTTTCTCTCTCAAAATAAATAAACTTAAAAAAAATGTGACATTTACCAGTAACAATTCTGAGAATAGACAAAAATCAGAATTACTACAAACAACTTCCTCCCTGAATGATGATTTTCTATACTTCAGAAAGATCCAATGATCGCTTGTTACTGATAATACTGTTCAAATTCAGGCATATCAAACTTCCCTTTTGTGTAATCTGAGTTTATGAACACTGACAGCTGCTAGGCATAAACCTGAACAGGTGCTAATAGGGAAGGGCAAGACATGTTGGCTAAGAAATGCAAACGTGATCAGCTGCCTCTTATTCCAGCTATGCGATTCTTTAGTACTGAAAGCATAGGGATAGAATAGACTGAATATTCAGATAGTAGACATAAAAACAGATGCAGGTTTTCTCCTGAGAGGTGTTCTGCCTTTATTGTTGCCAAAAACACCAAAAGTTCTCTGTGAGAACTCAAAACACGTAAGTAGATTTGGCGAAAGTTTACTTCTCAATGCATTATAAACTCGAGTGAAACAATCATCAATAGTATCAGGAGGAAGTCACTATGCTGCTTCTTTAGGTTTAGTAGAACCACTAACTGCAGATTTACACGTCCATCATTTTCTAAAAGTTTTGAAAAAGGATTTCATATAACTCTTTTATTTACTTATTTTTTTGAAAGAGAGAGAAAGAGACAGAGCACACGCACAAGTGGGAGAGAGGCAGAGGGAGACAGAATCCTAAGCAGGCTCCAAGCCCAGTGCAGAGCCTGACAGGGGCCTTGATCTCAGGACTGCGAGATCATGACCTGAGCCAAAATCAAGAGTCAGACACTCAAATGACTGAGCCATCCGGAAGCCCTTATAACTATTTCTTTATATAACTTCCAGGTAACTGAACACGTAGACAAATAATATTTCAAGATATTAAGTAGCAAAACAAAAACAAAGTCAAGAATACACAAACATTTTTCCGGTAAGAGATTTTGTGAAAGTGGAGATGAGGCAGAAACACCTTATTAGACCTCAAACATTCTCCAAACATAATATGGTTTGAAGGAAAATCATTCTATTTACAAAACTTTTATTTGCCTACATTTAAAAAAATAGTTCTTTTGAGTCATTAAGTATGTATATTGTGATTTAAAAAGTGAATACATAAAATGAATCAATTTCTTTTGCTGCTACACACATTTTAACTACCACTGTAAACAGTCAAACAGTTATATCCTCAAACAAAAGGGGGCTGGCAATCAGGTGCTCTGTGTCATAACCTGTGATCAGGGCAAGTCCCAGACACCCTAAAGACTAGTTTCCTTCCCTGAAAAATGATAGGTTTTAATAAACTAGCCCTCAAGTCCCTATCACAGTTTTATCAAATTGATTTAAAAAAAAAAACAAATCAAAACGTTCACATTGTGTTAAAATATTTAACAATTTAATTCCACTTTCTCCTTATCCTCCCTTTCACTGGCCTTGGTTCCATCTCCAAACGTGTGTCATGCTAAATTATAAATTTCTAAAATGTAAATTATAAATTTTTAAAGATTTGTTCATCTCTTGTACCTCAAGAGATTTGATAAGAAAATTATTCAAGAGTAAAGCACTGATTTTCATACTATTCAGTAAATATCTAATCAGAGTATCCTTTTCCATCCAAAGGATTAAGTGTTCCTTTGCAAGGAGTCGTCTGTGAGGAAGAGGTTATCCTAAGATATAAAAGAATATTGTAGAAGATTTGAATAAAATTTAACATGTATAGATCAGCTAAACTATACATAGAATATATGAATTTGAAAATTGACCAGAATTAGAAATTTCTGGGGTGCCTGGGTGGCTCAGCCAGTTAAGCATCGACTTCGGCTCAGACAAGTTCAAGCCCCATGTCAGGCTCTGTGCTGACAGCTCAGAGCCTCAATCCTGTTTCAGATTCTGTGTCTCCCTCTCTCTCTGCCCCTTCCCACTCCCGCTGTATCTCAATCTCCCTCAAAAATAAATAAACGTTAAAAAATTTTAAAACAAATTTCTAACAAGGGTACAAAAGTTGGAAGGATAAAAAGAGAGGCAAGATCTAGTTAATTGTTCCTTTCATCTACAAATGCAAGGCGTCCCAAAGTACAAGCAAAAGACCTAAAGCTTTGCTTACCTAGGAAATACAACTACATTAACTCAAATTTCTAAGATATTTCTGGAGAGTAACTGGGGATGATGAATAAGAGATTGAGAAAAATAAAGCAGGGTAACAAACAGAAGTATATCCACATACAAAGAAAGAAAGCCGCCAAGTACTACATGTCTGATGAAGTAGAATAAAAACTCCCTTTTAGTGGGGAAAAAGCAGAGCTAACCTAGCGGGAAAAACATACTTCTTAAAGAATAAAATGAGGTTCAGAGTTTGTGAATATCATGCTTTTGTTCTGGTGATCCTAACATTAGGTTTGTCTTTCTATATTATCACTCTCCTGTTCAAAATCTTCAGTTTATCCAAGAAATATATTCACACATATTAATTGTAAATGACTTTTAAGAGCAAAATATTCCATCAATTAGTAATTGTTAAATTATGCTACATCATTTTAATACAGTATTATACAGCTATTATAAAAGAATGAGGTAGATCTATACTAGATACTCTAATTAAATGAAAACAGTTAACTGGGAGGAATAGAAATAGAATGATCTCATGTGTGATGAAGAAAAAAGAGTATATTCTTATATGTGTATGCTCAAAATACTTCCAAAATATATGTAAGAAACTAGTAACTATTTACACCTAGGTAAAAGGACTAAGGAATTGGCATCTAGGATAGGTGAATTATTTTTCACCATATATCTTTTCTACCACCTGAATATTTTTTACTATGTGCTAGTATTAATGACAATTAATTTAATAGAAAAAAAAGATTTCTAAAGATTTGGTATTATTCAAAATTACCTTCCGATATGTTCTACAGTGAGTTCCAATTCGAGATAGTGGTGCATAAGGATCCTTAATCCACCTTCTCCCACAGACATACTAAGTCTACAGCTACCTATGAAACAATTTACTTTCAAAAAACACCTCAAGTCTGGCTGAGTAATGACTAGATATCAGGCAAACAAGAAAACCACATCAAAGCAGTTAAGAGGCTAGGACAGTCTTGCTATAAAATCCTACTCCCTGGCATAGAGACTCATCACCAGGAAGGAACTCAAAATCTAAGAAGTTCTCCATGAGGAGCAAAGGGCTCAAGCCCCACATTGGGCACCCCAACTTTTATGACACACACTTGAGAGATGAGCCCCAAAACAATGAACTCTGAAAAACAACAAGGTTTGCACCCCAAGACCTACAAGACTATAGTGATCCGAGAAACTGCTTTTAAGGGACTCATGCTCAGATTCACCCACCCCAGGACCCAACTCAGAGGCAGCCAATTGTGCCCAGACCTAATGTGAAGAAGGCTCACCTACTTAAATTAAAGCATCGGCAAGAGGGAGCAGCATCTAATTTCACACACACGTCCAGGAGCCTGCTGGAACGCTCCCCTGGGATGGAGAATAGAAGATGTCATCTTCACGCTTTCCTTTATGCTGTGCTCCAGACCATCAGTGCCTTTCAGAAGGAAGCTTTTACATACAATTAGTGCCCCAATTTTGAGGGCCACTGCCTAGGGAACGCCTCTTGATTGCCTAGCTATGGAGGCCAGGGGAGACTGTCTTCCTGGTCCCACAGACTGTAATCATCATATCCCTCTCTAGAACACCAATTTTTATGACTGCTTTCAAGGGGCACCTGTACATCACTCGGCTCTGCTGGCTAGTGGGGCTTACACTCATGGGTCCACAGGACTGTTACAAGCAGAGAAAGGTTCTTAACCAGCTACCATCTCCAGGTCACAGCAAGAGGCAACAGACCCACAGACTGATCTTTCTGTGAGGGGGTCTATTAGCTAATCATCATGAATTTGACTTGAGCGGCAAGCAGCTAATTAAACATACATTGAGGGGCTGTAATCTCTTCCAGATACCTTGGAGGGTGGGTGCTATCTTGGAGTTCATCATGTGTCACACTCCAGAGTGCTAGTGTCTCTTACAGAGGGACTTTACACGCATCTGGTATCCTGGTTTTTATGTCTGGTGCCTGGTTTTTCTAGCTGTCACCCAGGGAACACCCCTTGATTACCTGGCTCTGGTAGTACCTGAAAAGATGTTCAGTATCATTTATCATCAGGGTGATGCAAATTAAAACCACAATGAGATAACACCTCACACATGTAAAAATGGCTATTATCAGAAAGATAAGAAATAACAAGTATTGGCAAGGGTATGGAGAAAAAGGAACCCTTGTGCACAGTTGGTGGGAGTATAAATTGGTGCAGTTACTGTGGAAAACAGTGTGGAGGTTCCTCAAAAAATTAAAAATACAATGCCCATATGATCCAGTAATTATATTTCTGGGTATTTATCAAAAGAAAACAAAAACGCTAACTCAAAAAGATAATATGCAACTCCATGTTCATAGCAACATTATTTGCAATAGCCAAGATGGGGAAACAACCTCCAATTGATGTATGGATAAAGAAACTGTGGTATATGCATATAATCGAATATTATTCAGCCATAGAATAGAATGAAATTTTGCTATTTGTGATCATATGAATGCACTTCGAGGGCATTATGCTACATGAAGTAAGTCCCAAAGAGAAAAACAAATGCTGTAAGATCTTTCTCATGTGTATAAATCTAAAATAAAAGTTTAGAACTAAAAATAAAAGAAAATCAAGCTCATAGATACAGAGAACAGATTGGTGATTACCAGAGACTGTGGGGGGGGGGATTAAGAGAAAAAGGTGAACTGTTTCTGTCTTCTTTTGATTTAAATAACTTGAATTTAAAAATGTTCTGCAGAGTCTTAGGTATCTTTTAAGTGTCTTGGAATATGGCACAAAGAGGAAGGAGAGGTTATGGCTCTCACCCATATGCTACTGGCTTGTGTCAAAAGTCCTCTCATTTATTTTGTATATTGAGATTCCACATGAGATTTTGTTTGAAAAAAAGGATCCTATTGCCTTAAAAAATGTTTGCAAATCACTGGTCTAAAGGATATGTCTCATATCACTTCTTCACAACATGGCCATCTGTCCAATCCTATTTGTTGTGACTTTAAAATCTGAGTCCTCAACCGGAGGTAGGAGGCACTGTCATTCTTGTTTGGTCTTTAAATCCTAATTTCAAGCCACTGCATAATTTGTCCTCAGATTAGATCTCATTCCCCTATGAAGAATACCCACCTAATTTGCATCCCAAATACCCTGATTCTGGCAGGTTGACTCCATTCACCCATCTGGGGAAGTTGTAAGTGACATAGCTTATTATCTACCTACTATCTCCTTGTCAATATCCCTCTGGATACTCAGTCCTCTCTTTTCTATCTTCATTTGCTTAAAAGAGGAAATCAAAAAGAATAAGAACAAAATAAGGTAATTGTAGAATAGAATGCTTGGCTCAACTGACATTAATATTTAGTAACCTGTCCATTGGAGGTTAGGGGGAACTAAGTGATGGATTTACAACACTTTAATAAAACAATTTCTTCCTCCTAGAAATTTTAAAACTTAATGACTAATCCTTTCCTTCCTTCCTGTTAAAATGGAGGTGGACTTCCTTCATTCCCTTAAACTTATCATCACCTTTTTGCAGTTTTCAAGAACTTTGCTCAATTGATCTTTTCCTCTCTTTTCTATATCTCCCCTCTACTAGATTCTTCTCCATTACCTTCCATCTTTAAAAACAACAAAAACTCTCCTTTGACCACTCATCCCTATTTTGCCATCTCATATTTTATACTTTTTTCTTTTTTTTTTAATTCTTTTAACAATTATTTATCATTGAGAGACAGACACAGAGTTTGAGCAGGGAAGGGTCAGAGAGAGGGGGAGACACAGAATCTGAAGTAGGCTCCAGGCTCTGAGCTATCAGCACAGAGCCCGACGTGGGGCTCGAACCCACGAACTGTGAGATCATGACCTGAGCTCAAGTCAGTTGCCCAACCAACTGAGCCACCCAGGCACCCCTATACTCTCACTTTCAACCAAGACTATTTACAATGAAATTGTCTATATTTATGGCTTCCATTTTTTTTTTTTTTTACCTGCCCTTCATAACTTCACTCACACTAGTCTGGCCCATCATTAGTATGACTTGAGTGCTGGGATCCCGCTGCCAAAACAACACATGTAAGCTAAGCAAAATCTAATTAGGGGAGTCTGTGGCCCTGCAGAAAGAAAGACTATAAAAAGAATACAGAAATCAACCAGGAGATAAAGAGAATTTTATAGTAAAAGTTGACAGCAATCTGACTGGGGTAATGCAAAGAAATCGATGGAAAAATTTGGACAACAGTATCATTAAGGTTGGAGGCCAAGTCATGAGAGAAACCCTGTATGCAAAGCATGGAATTTATGTACCATACAGGGGGATGAGCATGTATGTATCTATCCTCCTGACACCCGAATGGAGTCCATCGCCTTGTCTTCTCAAGTTTACTTCCACCATAATCTGAAATCAATTTACGTTTTTCCATCTCCACAGTATCACCCTGATCCATGTCACTAATAATTTTCCTCTAGAAACAAACTTGTCCCAATACCCTAATCATTCCTGCTAAAATCCATTCTTCACAGAGTGTGGCACTTCCTTGCTTAAAGTATTCAATAACATTGCAGTTATATTTAAGATAAAGTATAAAATCATTGACAGGCTCCACAAAGTTCCTCCGTCTATCCCTTTAGCCTCATACATAGTATATGCTCAGTATTTTTTGGCTGAATGAGCTAAATATAAAACATGAGGAGAAATTACAGAGACGTTTTTCATAGTCACCACTGTTTTCTTTGACGTTCTTATTAAACTCTAATAAAACTTAGTTAAGTGAAAAACTAGTTTGAAGTGAAAAAAAATAGGATGAGGAAGATATTTAAATGCTGACCCTGTTATTACCCTTTTAAATTTTTGTTTATATATTTAGTAATCTGGAAAGGAATTAAAAATACATGCACCAAATTTTCAGTAAAAGAATTTTAGTGAAATCACTTAATTTTATTGTAGGCAAAATAAAATTGATAACAGATATATCGTAAAACACACCGTTCAAAAGGAATAGGTTCAAAGTTGTATAAACAACCAAAAGTACCGCAAATTAAAGATTGAAAAAACCACTGAAAAGAAACAGAGCAAAAAAATATAATAATAGTAATGAAGTGGTCATATTACATAACAAGTAAGTTACCTTAAGACTGAACATCAGGGTGGGAAAACTTGAGACAATGTATTAAATACATTTCTACTATTACTGACAGTATCATCACCACTTATAATCCTATTATAACTCCACCATCATCGTATTAGTTCTTGAGAGCCCAGTATTTACATTAGGCACTATGTTAATAAGTATTTTCTCTTTGGAGTACTCTCCAAATGTATTATTGTCATCATTAACAATAATTTTCAGATGAGGAAACACAGGCATAGAAAAATTAAGTAACGTGCCATTGACAAAGGTGTTAAGTGTCAGAGACAAAAGTCTGACCTCACTCTTGGTATTTAAGACATTTCATTATGATCTGAACTAATAAGGAACAGGTTAAGTTGTGGACACTATATTTTTTAACACTTTAAGAAATAAATGTGACAGAAAATAAATTTTATTTTAAAAATGAAAAAAAGTTTTAGGTCCAAAATAAGAAGACTAAAGAATGAAAATTGTAGTCTTAAAAACTACTGGTTTAGAAAAAGCATGTAAAGGCACCTGGCTGGCTCAGTCAGAAGAGCCTGTAAGTTTTGATCGTGGGGTTTTGAGTTCAAACATCATGTTGGGCATAGAGATTGCTAAAAAAAATACATTAGAAAAACCACTTAAAAGTAAGGAAAGAATGAAATAAAAAGTAAAAAAAAAGAGAATCTAAAAAAGTCTCTGATTCAGCCCTTTTCTTTTCCCTCCTAAATATCTATAAAACCCAGAAAAAGAAAATGTAATAGCATAAAAAAAATTAAGAGGGTTGATGACCTATCAAAATCTGGAAAGAATTTCTATACTGAAACAAAATAAAATGAAGAGACAAGTAAACTGAAATATTTAGTAAAGTATATACCACACAATCATTAAAAATCTTATTTTCTAATACTATTTAACACAAGAAAACATTCATGGGATAATGCTAAGTGAAAAGAGCAATATATATAACATAAAGTATGATCTAATTTTGTTTAAAAAAAGTACAGGGGTACTTGGTGGCTTAGTCGGTGAAGTGCATGACTCTTGATTTCAGCTCAGGTCATGATCTCACAGTTTGTGTGATTGAGTCCTATGTTGGGCTTCATGCTGACAGCACAGAGCCTGCTTAAGATTGTCTCTGTCCCTCTCTCTATGCCCCTCCCCTGCTCACATGTTCTCTCTCTCAAAAATAAATAAACTTTTAAAAAGTACAGATATGTAAGTATAAATAAAATTTAAAAGAATGAAAGGACATACACCAACATGTTAATAGTTATCTTGGAATGGTGGAATTTTGAGTGACTTCTACTTCTTTTAATCTTTTTAATCTCTTCCAATCTGTACATTAAAAGTTATTACATAAAAATTAAACACAGTCATTTGTTTTAAAGGGGTAGAAATACAGCTGACCCTTGAACAACACAGGTTTGAACTGCACAGGTTCCCTTATATGTGATTTTTTGGATACTGTACAGTATTATTATTTTTTTTAATGAGAGAGAAGAGAGGAAGATGAGTGGGGGAGGGGCTGTGAGAAGCAGGGACAAAGAATCTGAAGCAGGCTGTGAGCTGACAGCAGACAGCCTGATACGGGGCTTGAATTCATGAACCCTGAGATCATGACCTGAGCTGAAGTTGGACACCCAACCAACTGAGCCACCCAGATGATCCACAGAACAGTACTTTAAATGTATCTTCTCTTTCTTATGATTTTCTTGATAACATTTTCCTTTCTCTAGCTTACTTTACTATAAGGATAGAGTATACAATATATATACAAAATATGTGTTAAATGAGTATTCATGTTATTGGTAAGGCTTCTGGCCAAGAGTAGGCTATAAGCAGTTAAGTTCCTGGGGAATAAAAACTAATATACAGATTTTCAACTGCATAGGGGGGTGGGAGGTCCTAACTCCTCTATTGTTCAAGGGTCAAGTACAATCTTAAAATTAAAGTCTGGTATAGAAAAAATTCTTGATCAAGAATATAATAAGTAATTTTATAGATGCAAAATTTGTCCTTGAGGGTACTTTAGAGGACCTACAACCATTTGCCCTACCATGGTTCAAGAGATAAATTAGTCACAAACTCCACATTTCCAGTTACCATTAACCAAGAGTCCAAAATTACAAAGGATACTAAAAAAAAATTATTCCATAAAGAACCACATGTATTCTGAAAAGTGCTATATTACTGTTATTGGTTTAGACTACTTAAGTGTTCACTAACCCAAATGCAAGATTCTAGATCAAGTCATAAAACCAATTTCCTGTCAGCTATAGTATTCACTATTATAATAGTTTACTTAACCATAGACAAATTCTTATTTCTAGATGCCTATTACATAGCATAAATGAGCTGCTGATCATTGAACAAGTTATAATGAACATGCTTGAAACAAATGGAAAAACAGACTAAATGATGAAGTAGAAGATATAAAGAACCAATGGAAATTTTAAAATTATAAAATGCAATAACAAAATTTAAAAACTCACTGGATGGACTCAGCACTAGAATGCAGCTGATAGAGAAAAGAATTAATGAACTTCAAGACTGATCAACAGAAATTATCCAATCTGAACAACAGAGAGAATAACCATTAAAAACAAATAATGAAACCTCAGGGACATGTGGGATAGCAACAAAAGGTCTAAATAGTTGTGTCACCAGAGTCATGGGAAGAGAGGTAAGAAAATGTGGTGTTGAAAAATTACTTGGAAGAAATCATACGTGAAAACTTTCCACTATTGATAAAAGACATAACACTTTAGATTCAAGAGGTTGAGCAAACTTGAAACTGGATAAATTCAAAGAAAAATCAGGATTTAGATAGAAATGGACAATATTTCAACTAAGTATACCACTTTTGCCAAACAAATTCAAGTTTTAAGAATTCCCTCTTAGGAAAGTACCAGAAAAACACTGTTTTCCTGAAAGCTGAAATTTCTAATTATATTGTATTGTTTCTTTCCTATTCCTTCATTTTAGTCTGTGTCAAAAGCTTTGACTTCTTGGAAAGATATATTTTGCTTCTGATTACTATTTTACTATATTGCTAATTATTTTTTCCTAAATTTATCACAAAATTTTATTAATGCTAAGGTCCAACAGAATATAGCAAAACCCATGCTTTGATTCTTCATGTGAATACTGAATTATGGTTATGAATCTTTAATGAAAAAAATCTGGATTGGGGTACCTGGGTGGCTCAGTCAGTTAAGTTTCTGACTTCGGCTCAGGTCGTGATCTAGTGGTTCTTGAGTTTGAGCCCCACATTGAGCTCTGTGCTGACAGCTCAGAGCCTGGAGCCTGCTTCAGATTCTGTGTCTCCCTCTCTTTCTGCCCTTACCCCACTCATTGTCTGCCTCTCTCTCAAAAATAAATAAACAGTAAAAAACAAATTTAAAAAAACCTGGATCAACTCATACATAAAATATACACATAAAACATGTAAACTAATCATGTGTAATCTTGTTATACTTTTTAATACAAGACTTAGAGAATGGTCAACTAATTTATACAACATCTTATACTACACAAGTCCAAAACAGCAATAGAATCTGTCCAACATCCTGGGAGTTTACTAGCATGGGTGTGACTCATCTAACCTAAACCTAATGTTAGGATTATAGTCTTATTTGATATTAATTCCTGCAAGACTGAGAAGTTCAAAAATACAGCTTGAGGAATTTTTGTTTTTTGAGAGAGTACAAGTGGGGGAAAAGGGCAGAGGGAGAAAGAGAGAGAGAATCCCAAACAGGCTCCACGCTTAGCATGGAGCCTGATGTGGGGTTCAATTTCAGGACCTTGAGATTATAACCTGAGCTGAAATCAAGAGTCAGATGCTCAGCCAACTGAGCTACTCAGGTGCCCCTATACGTTGAGGAATTTTAAGTTAATATTGACAACCCTTGTCACAGAGTCTGTAACAAGACAAATGAAGCAATTCACATTTTTCACACTAAACAGTCATTTGGCTAGCCCAATGCTAACCTCTAGAGCTCTAATATGTATGCTTGATCAGATTTCACTTTCTGAGGTTTATGATAAATGAAGACAAGATCGGGAAAAAAACTGCACCTATAATATTGTCCTTCCTCAGTATGCATGAAAAGTTTTCAAAAAATAGCTTTTCCATAGCTTGTTATAATGATCTATAAAAACCCACAAGTTTGTAGGAATCTATTCATGGCCACTATTAAGTTTATACAATTTATATCTGTGTAATATGTCTTAGGGCCACATTAACCTTAAAATAATTTTAAAAACACCCTCACAAAAAATAAGCTTTGTCCTACCAACATTAATACCATGTCTTCCTCTGCTTTAGTTGGGTATTGATAACAATAAGCAAGCTTAAAATATATAAATCTAACCAAATTGCTTACAGAATATATTTATAGACAGGTTTAAAAGGTGATTTCAAACATTCCAAATGTAAGCAATTATGTGCATTTCTGATGTTTAATGCTTTCTAAAACTTGAATATGTCCCTATGTGCTAGAAAGCAAGTATATTAGTCGGCCCTTGAATGATGCAGGAGTTGGAGCACTGACCCCCCACCCCAGTGCAGTCAAAAATCTGCATAATTTTTGATTCATGAAAATTTTAACTATTAATAGCCTACTGTTAACCAGAAGCCTTATTGATAACATACAGTGGTTTAACACACATTTTATATATGTATTATATACTGTCTTCTTGCAATAAAGTAAACTAGAGAAAAGAAAATGTTATAAAAAATCATATATTATTTAAAAAAACCCTATGTAGATGTTACATGTTTTATTAACACTAGATATCAAAAATGTAAAGACAATGTAAAAAAATTCATGTTTATTTATAAGTATAATGATTCATGCATTGGTAATGAAAAAGTAGCAATATGAATGCTTTATGATACCCTAGTATAATGGATACAATCGCTTCAAGTAACCAAGCCCATACACTAATGAGTAAATTGTTATAAAATTTAATGGTTCCATAGTATTGCAATTCCATTTGTAATACAGTTTTAGAAACACTGTTACATTTAAAAAAACACCTGTGAAGATAGGCTGATACACAGTTTCTCCAATTATAAGAGACAGGCATATTATATAGTAATGTAATTCTTTGAAAGCAAGGTTACAAAATGGTAAGAAAATGAATACACTGATTCTATATATTAAAAAAAATTTTTTTTAATGTTTATTTGAGAGACAGACAGTGCAAGTCAGGGAGGGGCAGAGAAAGAGGGAGACACAGAATCTGAAGCAGGCTATGGGGTCTGAGCTGTCAGCACAGAGCCCGACACGGGGCTCAAACTCATGAACAGTGAGTTCATGACCTGAGCTGAAGTCAAATCCTTAACCAACTGAGCCACCCAGGTGCCCCATACACTGATTATATAGTAAATATCATTCACCTTATGCCTATGTTAAGTATAGGCTATCCACTTCCATACAAATCTTTCACATAATGTTCTACATGATGAAAACTTAGGGGGTAATGATGGTAATAACACAAAAACATTCAGTTCTTGCTATACAGTTATTAGATTTTCACATCAAGACATACACAACAGATAAGCTTATTAACTGTACAGCATGATGATTATTTACTATTCATTAAGTGGAAGTAAATCGCCACTTCCACGAGGTCTTCGTCCTCACCATCTTCACATTGAGTAGGCTGAGAAGGAGGAGGAAGGGGAGGAATTGCTCTTGTTGTCTCATGGGTGGTAAACGTAGAAGAGGTGGAGGAGGTGGAAGGGGAGGCAGGAGAGGCAAGCACACCTGGTGTAACTTTATAGAAATACTGTACATTGTACTTTCTGACCCTTTTGCTTTCAATTTCTCTAGAAACACTTCGTACAATACCAATCTTTCTACCATTTGTTTTAGTTTCAGTGCCCATAATCTCTGAAGGGTCCATTTTTTTAGTTTACTTATTTATTTTGAGAGAGGAAAAAAAAGACAGAAAGAACACAGGTGGGACAGAGAGAGGGAGACAGAGAGAGAGACAGAGGGAGTCAGCTCAGAGCCTGACACAGGGCTTGGACCCCACAGATGGTAAGATTGTGACCTGAGCCAAAATTAAGAGTTAGATGTCCAACCGACTGAGCCACCCAGGCTCCCCAGAAGAGTCTATATTATAAAAGAAGTAAAAAAACAGTCTTAAGTAATTAGAACACTTCTGTCAGATCATCTAATGTCATTTTGGCACTGCTTCTTCTATGTCTTCTTCCTCATCGCGTGGCACCAGTTTGGAAGCATTCATTTCTACCAAGTCATCTTCTATTAATGCGTCTGGTATGGTGTCTATTAGCTCTTGAATTTCTCCAAGATCCATACCTTGAAACCCCTTTACCTCCCTTGCACCAATCTTTACATGATTTCCTTGATTGGCTATGTTGTAAATCCTGTGAAGTCAAGCACAACACATTTTCTCCAGCAGGAATTTGTTTCAGGCTTGATGGCTTTCAAGGCATTTTCTATAATGATGGCATCTTCAATGGTATAATCCTTCCAGTCTTTCATGGTGTTTTTCTCTATCAAGGTTCTCTTACATAGCATTGGCAAACCTTTCCATAGAGCACCATGTGTAATGAGCCCTAAAGGTTCTTATGATCCCTCTGATTTAGAAACTGAATTAGAGACATTGTGTTTGTGGGCAAGTAGGTCACTTCAACACCCGTCAGTGTTGAACTCATGGGGCTCTGGGTAGCCAGGGAGAATCGTCCAATATCAAAAGAACTTTAAAAGGCAGGGCACCTCCTGACTTCAGGGACAAAAGCATCAATGGAACCAATCCAGCAAAAGGGTTCTTGTTGTCCAGGCCTTCTTGTACAACCAAAAGACTGGCAGCTAGAATTTACCTTTCTCCTTTAACCAAAGGTTAGCAGCTTTACAAATAAAGGCAGTCCCAATCTTAAAACCTAACTGCATTTGTACAAAATAGTAGAGTTAGCCTATCCCTTCCTACCTTGGATCCTGGTGCTTGCTTGCCTTCCTTACTAATAAATGTCCTTTGTGACATTTTCCCCCCAGAATAGGGCACTTTTATCTGCATTAAAAAACTTGTTCAGGGGTGCCTGGGTGGGTCAGTTGGTTACACAACCAACTTTTGATTTTAGCTCAGATCATGATCTCTCAGTTTGTGGTGAGACTGAGCCCTGAGTTGGGCTCTGTGCTGACAGTGCAGAACCTACCTGGGACTCCCTCTCTCTCCCTCTCTCTCTGTCCCCCCCCCCCACCCCCCCGCAATGCACCTGCATGGTCTCCCTCTCTCTCAAAACAAACAAACAAACAAACAAACAAACAAACAAACTTAAAAAGAAAAAACCTGGTTCAGGCAGGTATCTTTCCTCCTCAATAACTTTCTTAATGGTACCTGGGAACCTGTCTAAGGCTTCTTGGTTGGCAGAAGCTACTTCTGTTATCTTGACATGTTTTAAGTCAAACCTCTTTCTAAAATTATCGCTATCCTTTGCTGGCATGAAAATTTCCACCTTTATATCCTTCACCCTCCTTTTACTTTGCCATACAAAATGATTTTACTTTTTCTCAAATCGTATTGGAGTTTATAGGTATATAGTAAGCCTTTCTTATAGCAATCCTGCACCTACATAAAAGCTACATTTTTGGTACAAATTAAAAAGGTATTTCACAAAAAGTGCAAAGTTTTCATGCCTGTGGGTGTAGCTGCAGTAACCACTTCAGGAATTTCCTTTTCTTTTTTTACAATGGTCCTTATGCTGGATTCATTTATTTTGAAATTGCAGTCAACTATAGCTGCAGTACACAGCACACAATTCAACTTTTTCTTGTAATGCCATGGCTTTTCTCTTGCTTCTTGGGAGCACTTCCATCATCCACTTCATATGGGTCCCAAGATGTGATTTAAGATTTATGGTATTGCATTAAACAATATGAAAAGTATGCAAGAACCAAGAGCGATCACTTTTTACTGCGATATGCAATTCACTAGAGAGACAAACTGCTCACACAGATGATTAGCATCACTCAGCGTTTTAACCAGATACTCGCAAAACTTTAGCTTGCTGTGATAGCAGTAGGAGGTGGCTACAAATTCATTACAGTAGTACATTATGTACTACAGTTACTTTTATGCAGTTATAATCTCACACTGAAAGTGTGAAGCTTGCTTGGGATTCTCTCTCTCCCTTTGTCTCTGCCTTTCCTCCACTCCTGTTTCTCTCTCTCTCTCAAAATAAATAAATGAACTTAAAAAAAAAGATTATGGTAGCAGAAATCAGGTTTCTAGTATCTTACAGTTCCTACAGAGCCTTAGTGGGGTACTTTGCCCAAAATATTTGCTTATTAAATATTTGTTGAATAAATGAAAATTCATTATTTATGTACCTAAACTGATGGGTCCTATTCAAAAAGAAAATAAAGAGGAGTGCCTGGATGGCTTCTTAGGTTAAGCCTCTGACTCTTCATCATTATGCTCAAGTCATAATCTCACAGTTTGTGGGTTCAAGTCCCACATCAGGCTCTGAACTGACAGGTTGGAGCCTGCTTGGGATTCAGTCTCCTCCTCTCTCTGCCCCTCTTCCCTTGATCT
Source organism: Herpailurus yagouaroundi (assembly GCF_014898765.1). Taxonomy (NCBI): domain Eukaryota; kingdom Metazoa; phylum Chordata; class Mammalia; order Carnivora; family Felidae; genus Herpailurus; species Herpailurus yagouaroundi. The sequence goes on from NW_024412395.1 coordinate 41,336,326, forward strand.
CTCTGTCTCTATCTCAAAATAAGTAAGTAAGTAAATAAATAAATAAATAAATAAATAAAACCCACAAAGATATGGCAAGAAAAACAGTAATGCTATAACTATCAAATTGTATTACCTGGATATTAGAGCCAGCACTCTATCAAATTTGTTTCAAAATGATCACAAGGAATATTAAAATAATATTTTAAAATTCTAGCATAGAAATCATAGGTACTCCTGGAAACACTGGGACAGATTTGAGTTTAATTGGTACTAAAATAACGTAATATTCCCAACATTATAAACAAAGAAAAAAGATCTTTCATATTTATAAAAATGTTTCTTTATTAACCTAAGAGTGACTTGCTTAGAGGGTGAAGATAATACAGCTAAAGTATTAATTCTATCTTATTGTAATGTTACCCCAGAAGAAAAATAGTAGGTGGTCACATTCTATATTTTACAATTCAAAGAAAATAATTCATTAAAGTTACTGTATTTCATTATAATGACTAAATGAATAAATAAAACAAGACCCAATTTGTATTGCTGCCTACAAGACCCTCACTTTAGATGTAAGAAAATACATAAACTAAAAGTGAAGGGATTGAAAAAGACATTGCATGCAAATATAAACCTAAAGAAAGCTAAAACAGCTATACTTATATCAATCAAAACTGACTTTTATCAATCAAAATTGACTTTAAAGCAAGGACTATAATAAGAGACAAAGAAGGGCATTACATAATAATAAAGAATTCAATCCACAATAGGATATAACATTTGTATTATGCACTCAAGATAGGAGCATTTCAGTAAATAAGCAAATATTAACAGACCTAAAGGGATAAATAGATGGCAATACAATAATTGTAGAGGACTTTAATACCCAATAAATCAATGGATAGAACATCCAGACAGAAATCAATAAGGAAACCATCAGCCTTAAACAACATGTTAGATCAGACGGACTTAATAGATTTACACAGAACATTCCATCCAAAGGCAACAGAATATACGTTGTTAAGCGCACATGGAACACCCTCCAGAATTCATACTCTAGGCCACAAAACAAGTCTTAATACATTTAGAAGGACTGAAATCATATCAAGCATCTTTTCTAACCACAATGAAATAAAACTGGAAATGAATTATGTGAAGAAAACTGGAAAATTCACAAGTATATGGAGACTAAACAACATGCTACTGAACAACCAATGGGTCAAAACTGAAAGAGAAAACAAAAACAATCCCTTGAGACAAATGAAAATGGAAAATATATCAAAATTTATGCGATGCAGCAAAAGCAATTCTAAGAGGGTATTTCATAGCAATAAATGCCTATACTCAACAAACAAGAAGTCTCAAATAAACAACCTAAATTTAAACCTGAAGTAACCAGAAAAACAAGAACAAACAAAGCCCAATGTTAGTAGAAGTAGAAGATTAAAGCAGAAAAAGAGACTAAAAATAGAAAAGATCAATGAACAGAGCTGGTTCTTTGACAAAATCAACAAGATTGACAAACTTTTAGTTAGACTCACCAAGATAAAAAGGGAGAGCATCAAATAAAATCAGAAATGAAACAGATGTTACAATTATGCCACAGAAACATGGAGGATAATAAGAAACTACTATGAACAATTATATGCCAATAAACTGGACAGCCTATAAGAAACAGATACAGTCCTAGAAACATACAAGCTACCAGAACTGAATCATGATGAAACAAAAAGCCTGAGAAGACCAATTACTAGTAAGGAAATTTAACCTGTATTGAAAAACTTTTTAACACAGAAGTCCAGCACCAGATAGCTTCACTGGTGATTTCTACCAAACATCCAAAGAAGAATTAATATCAACCCTTCTCAAACTCTTCCACAAAGTACAAAAGGAGGAAACTCTTCTAAACTCATTTTAGGAGGCCATTACTTTGATTCCACAAGAAAAAAAAAAATGCAGGCCAATATCCCTGATGTTCAGAGATGTAAAATCCTCAACCAAATATTAACAAGCCAAATTCAACAATATGTTAAAAGGATCATACACCATGATCAAATGGGATTTACTCTAGAGATACAAGGTTGGTTCAACATCTACAAATCAGTAAATGCAATATACCACACTAACAAAACTGAAGGAAAATAATCATATGATCATCTCAAAAGATGTAGGAAAAGCATTTGACAAAACTCAACATTCATTTATGATAAAAACTCCCAACAAAGCAGGTATAGAGGGAATGTACCTCAATATAATAAAGGTCATACATAACAAGCCCACAGCTAACATACTCAATGATAAAAACTAAAAGCTTTTTCCTCTAAGATTAAGACAAGAATGCCTAATTGCCCCACTTTTATTTAGCATAATATTGAAAATCCTAACCAGATCAATTAGGCAAGAAAAAAGAAATACAAGGCATACAATTGGAAGGAAGAAGTAAAACTGTCTTTGCAGATGACATGATTTTACATATAGAAAACTCTAAAGACTCCATCAAAAACTATTATCAGTAAACTTGCAGCATATAAAAATTAATACACAAAAATCTGTTGTTTCTTTTCTTTTCTTTTCTTTTCATTGTTTTTGAGAGAGAGAGAGAGAGAGAGAGAGAGAGAGAGAATGAGCTTGTGAGTTGGGGAGAGGGACAGAGGGAGGGAGGAGGTGGGAGGGAGGGACAGAGAGAGAGAGAGAGAGAGAGAGAGAGAGAGAGAGAGAGGGAGAGAGGATCCCAAGCAGGCTCTGCACGGAGCCAATGTGGGGCTCAACCTACAACCCTGGGACCATAACCCGAGCCAAAATCAAGAGTCAGATGCTCAACCAGCTAAGCCAGCCAGGTGCCCCATCTGTTATGTTTCCAATAATAATTATTATTAGAAAGAGAAATTAAGAAAACAATCCCATTTACAATTGCATCAAAAAGAAAAAATACCTAGGAATAAATTTAACCAAGAAGGTGAAAAAACAGTATACTGGAAACCATAAGACATTAATGAAAAAAAATTGAAGACACAAGTAAATGGCAAAATATTCTGTGCTCATGGATTGGAAGAATTAATATCGTTAAAATAACTATACTACCCAAAGAATCTATAGATTCAACATAATTTCTATCAAAATTCCAATGGCACTTTTCACAGAAATAGAACAAACAATCCTAAAATTTACATGGAACCACAATAGACCCTGACTAGCCACAGCAATCTTGAAAAAGAAAAACAATGCTAGAGGAATCATGCTCTCCTATTTCAAACTCTATTACAAAGCCAAAACAATTAAAACAGTATGGGATTGGCATAAAAACAGATATATAGATCAGTCAAACAGAACAGAAAGCCCAGAAACACACCCACACATACATACATGGTTAATCAGTTTATGAAAAAGGAGGCAAGAATATACAATAGGAAAGGACAGTCTCTTCAATAAATGGTGTCAAGAAAATAACAGCCACATGCAAAAATAATGAAACTGGCCACATCTTACCATACACAAAATTACATACAAAAAAATAATTCAGAATGGATTAAAAACTTGAACTTAAGACCTGAATCCATAAAAGCCCGAGAAGAAAACGTAGGTAAGCTCTTTGACATAGGCCTTGGCAATGATTTTTTGAATCCAACATCAAAAGTAATAGCAACAACAACAAAAAATAAACAAGTGGGACTATATCAAACTAAAATATTTTCGAACAGCAAAGGAAACCATCAATAAAGTAAAAAGGCAACGTACTGAACGGGAGAAAATATCTGTATATCATATATCTGATAAGGGGCTAATATCCAAAATATATAAAGAATTCATATGATTCAACAGCAAAACAAACCCAAAACAATCCAATTAAAAACTGGGCTAAAGATCTAAGTAGGGATTTTCCCCCAAAAAACATACAGATGGCTAACAAGTATATGAAAAGATACTCAAATTATTAATAATTAGGTTAATGTAAATCAAAACCATAATGACATATCACCTCATACCTGTTAGAACAGCTATTATCAAAAAGACAAGAAACAACAAGTGTTGGTGAGGATATGGAGGAAAGGGAATGCTTTGTGCACTGTTGATGGGGATATAAATTGGTGTGAAACAGTATGAAGGGCTCCTCAAAAACACTAAAAATGTTTGTATTTATCCAAAGGAAACAAAAACAGTAACTCAAAAAGATGTGCACCACTATGTTCAATGCAGCATTATTTACAATAGCAAAGATATGGAAATGATCTAACTGTTCATTGGTGATGAATGGATAAAGAAATAGTGCATACCATTAAAAAGTAAAATCTTGCCATTTGCAACAACATGAATTGATCTTAAGGGCATTATGCTAAGTGCAGTAAGTCATAAAGAGAAACACAAATACTGTTTGATCTCTATTATACGTGGAATCTAAAAAAATTAGGAAGAAAAAAAAAAAAAGAAAACCAAGCTCACAGAGAACAGTTGGTGATTGCCAGAGGCAGGAGGTAGAGGGTGGGAAAACTCCGTGAAGGAGGTCAAAAGGTTTTAAAAAAGGGGGAGGGAGCCAGACATAATAAGGGGTCAAGAATATACTCATAACTGTGGGGAGTGAGAAGGTAGAATGTAGCCTCATGAGGGAAGTGCAAGGCTTAGCAGAGAGTGCTGCACTTGTGAGTATAAGAAGTTAGGTAACAGGCCCCCTGGAATATAGAAAAAATAAAATTTAAAAATAATTGTATTTCATTCTTTAAAGACAAAGGTCATGTAAGAGCACCTGGGTGGCTCAGTTGGTTAAGCATCTAACTCCGGCTCAGGTCATGATCTTGCAGTCTGGTCCATGGGTTCAAGCCCCACATCAGGCTCTGTGCTGACTGCTCAGAGCCTGGAGCCTGCTTTGGATTCCGTGTCTCCCTCTCTCTCTGCCCCTCCCCTGCTCGCACTCTGTCTCTCTCTCAAAAATAAATAAACATTAAAAAAAACACAATAAATAAATAAAGACAAAGGTCAGGTCAACATGACCTTTAAAGTTAAACTTAAGAGTACAGGATTTTTATCATACCATATCCATTTTTACTTCTGTAGTTCTTTTCACTTGCCAAAAATTCTCAGTCCTTGTACCAAATATCAGATCTTGACACTTTCAGTATGCAGCAGAGAATTATTCATGTAATTTATGACACAATATACAAACAGTAACCTCAATAACAAAATGAACACTAACACAAGAATATGGTTACTGAAAACACAATTACTTTGGTCTTTAGCATGTAGTCCGCTAAGGATATACAGCCAAATTACAATATTTAAAAAATAGTTCTTCTCTGTGTGGTTACATCTTCAACTACATTTTTAAAAAGTCAAGTCTTTTCATTACATTTCATTCCAATTTTTAAGGATAGCATTCAACTAGACAGCAAGCAATTTTGATGAACCAAAGACCAATGTATCAAAAGCAATGTCTAAATCTGCACAGTCCTATAGGGTGGCTATTAACCAACAACATGCAGATAATTAAATTTAAATTAATTAAAATTAAATAAAATTTAAAAGTCACACTAGCCAAAATTCAAGTGTTCAACAGCTATCACATTATCATTACAAAAGTTCTATTGTATAGCACGGGTCTAAATAATACTCTTCTCCCAGACATTGAAATTTTCTTGCTTAGTGAGGTAGCCTGCTTCATATTGAGTAATTTGAGCTGTTAAAACTGTTAAAGCATGAGTTGGCAGCTTTAGGGCAGATACTACCCTATTAAAGTTTTTTTTTAAGGAAGGCTGATGTGTAAGAAGTTATCTGGGACAGCAGTTACCTTCATGAAGAAATTGAAACTATTATCACGCTATCATGACTGCTTCACAGAGTATATTTACCATTACCAAAATAATGGGAATATCATTAAAATCATTTGTAGATTGTTTAAGGTGGAGGTTAGCTATTTGTAAACTATTCACTTAAAAGCTTGCACTATTCATTTAGGAGGTAATCTCAAATAACTCTGTTGTTATAACTTGTGTTTCTTCTTAACATTTCCATCAAATATCCCTAGCACAAATCACAAACTTTGCTCTATTTGCAATATTATAGGTTCAGGTACTGTTATCAGAAGAGACCATATACATAAACCTACTATACATTCTCAATGCATTTAGTTAGAATTTAATAGGAGGAAAAAAAGGGTGGCTTCAGAAAACAGGAGTAGATACAGAATTTCTTTGCATAGGTTTCCCTTTGACCCTCTACTGATGCTGACAACACTCTCTCTATAGGTATTTCAAGGGTGAAAAAAAGCTAAAGTCTTGGTATCCCAAGGCTTTGTCCTTTTACAAAGGACATACAACTGACAAAGAACTGTCAGAGCAGCTCCCAGTGTGGGACTTGAACCCACGACCCACAAGATCATGACCTGAGCCGAAATCGGGTTGGACACTTAACCAACTGAGCCACTCAGGCACCCCGAACCCTAAAATTTTAAGTCACTTCTATGATACTGAATTCTTTAGTCCCAGTTACAGAAAAATTTCAAAACTGTGACTCATTTATTGGAAGGTCATGAAATCAACATGTCAATGTCATAAAAAACAAGATACCCTTTTTTGATCTCCTTGGTTTCCCAGTAATGTATATTTTTTATGGGGAAGCACAGAAGGATTTTATAATTCCTAACCCGGGATGCCTGGGTGGCTCAGTCCGTTAAGCATATGACTCTTGGTTTTGGCTCATGGTTTGTGGGTTCAAGCCCTGCATTGGTCTGTGCACTGACAGTATGGAGGCTTCTTGGTATTCTCTTTCTGTCCCTTTCTCTCTGCCCCTCCCCTATTCCCTTTCTCTCTCATTCTCAAACATAATTAAATAAAAACTAAAAAAAAAAAAAAAAATACGAACAACCCTCTGAGGTAGGCACTATTATTAAAAAAAAAAAAAAAAAAAACCAAAACCTAACCATACTACCTGCTATACTGGAATGATTACTACTACTACTACTAGGACTACTACTCTTACACACACACGTGTGCACACACACACATACACATGATTGTGTATACTGCTACACTAGCAGAATCCATGCTTTTTGCACATAGTCCACTAAAGTAAGAGCAGTTGTACAAAATTCTTAGAATTCCTCTAGAACTCAGGGACCTGTACTCCTAACTTTCCAATCTATGACAAAGAAATATGGGACATTATATTAGTTGGGCACCTGGGATGGCACGTAAATGTTAGATTCTTAATTTTGAATATTCAGCTAATTAAAGATAGATCAAAGTTCTTTCACGCAGACGCTATAAGGACACCAATTATACAAAGTTTAACCATGTATGAAAACATAATATGTTCAACCTTCCAGAAGACATTTATTAAACCATGAAGCATGCTAGGTGTTTGGGATATAATGAATAAGTCAAGTAGGTTAAGTAGTCTATCTCAAGGGTTCATAGTTTAGTAGACTGGAGCAATGGTGAAAACTTGATCAAAACTGAGTTAAACAGATTTTTCCTTGCTAAGGAAGTTGAGCTAAGTGACAGTCATGGTAATACCAGGTATTGGAAAATAGTATTCATTTAGGAAATTGAGTGGCCTTTTGGGGAGACGTATATGTAAATGAGCAAAAACAAAGTAGAAAATAAGTTTTATATACATTGGAAAGATATTACATTCATTCTTTACTTTGTTAATGATTAGGGATATCTATATTAAAAGTTACACGTTTTCTCCTAGTCAAATATATAAAAACATCTAGTATGAAAAACTAAAATGCATCTGAAAACAAATTCCCATCTTAGAATGTAAGGACAGATTTATATTGTTTTATAATACGTAAGACGTTACATAATTTTAATTATTCTTTAATGATTACATTTGTGATATAGATAAGTTACAGTCTTTGCCTTACAGAAGTTCATCATCTAATAATTTTCATTTTTTAATTTTCTCTCAATTTTTTTCATTTCATCCTGTTCTTGCCACAACTTAACACAAATCTAAATTGCTACAAATTTTTTTAATTTTTTTTTTTTTTAAGAGAGCGTGTGCATACACATGTGCAAGCAAGGACAGGGCAGAGGGAGAAAGAGAGAGAATCTTAAGCAAGCTCCATTCCCAGTGCAGAGCCCAACAACTCAGAGCTGGATCCTACCACTGTGAGACCATGACCTGAGCCCAAATCAAGAGTTGAGATACTTAAATAACTAAGCCACCCAGGCACCCCTGTAAATTACTACAAAGTTTAAAGAATTTTTTGTAGTAAACAGAAATGTGTATGTTCACTTTACTAAATTCAGAAAGTATTTTAAAAATACAGGAGAAAATTTTTTTTAAAAATCCACCTCCTCACATATAACGTCTAAGTCTTAAACCTGTGTTGGGCACTAAGGTGCGTCTTATTGTTGTTCTCTCTTAACCCTGAAATAACTGAAGATTTCTATCCAATTTTTCCTCATCTTTAGGACCAGAAACGAGGAAGAGTCTGAAAGAAGAGCTAGGGGCTGGGAGGGATAAGGAGGTTGAAAGGAGACTGGGAATTTGAAGAGATGCGACATCACTGGTAGACTAGGCTACCAGGAAGAAAAAAAAAGATCTTTGCCTTGAAGTAATTTTTAAATGATGACAGTTTTCATGAAAGTAAAATTCTAGCCTTCACTCCCATCCAGGAAGTAGGAAGGTCCATGTCGCATTGTGCTTTTCTCATGCTTCTCCCATATAAAAACATTTAATTCACCAAATAAGACTTCTTGCTACTGATATAATCCTTAACCCTCAACAGTGGGCCTCAAGACCCCACTCCCATGGTCAAAGCTGTCTGAACCAGAAATGACCTGGAGGAGACAATGGCTAGCCAGAAATCTATGACATGTGTTAGCTGCCTCTAAAAGATTCTACGATTTAATCAGATTATCTTTGATATAGACATTTTAACTAATAAAAACAGAAGTTGTTGCTGAGTGGGAAATCATGAAGCCCTAAGAACATACAAACTAAAGAAAAGTTGGTTGGAAAAAATGTTGGGAGAGCAGATATACAGAGAAGCGAAGTGGTACTGTGAGAGAGAAAATGAAAATATTGCCAATCTCAGGTTCTTTTCTTTAGACCTGCCTTGTTGTTTTTCTTGTATTCCCTATGACTTCTCTCTCGCCTTCTAATTTTTTTTTAATGTTTATTTATTTTTGAGAGAGAGAGACAAACAGACAGACAGACTGTGAGCGGGGGAGGGGCAGACAGAGAAGGAGGCACAGAATCTGAAGCAGGCTCCAGTTTCTGAGCTGTCAGCACAGAGCCCAACACGGGGCTTGAACTCATGACCGTGAGATCATGACCTGAGCTAAAGTCAGATGCTTAACCAACTGAGCCACCCAGATGCTCCTCTCTTGCCTTCTAAATACCCATCCTTCTAATGAGTGTTAGTGGGTTATTGTTACTTGCAACCAAAAGACACTGGTAGAAAACCTCCTAACAAATGTCACGTTTAGTCTTGTCTTTTCTCATCCTTGTTCATCCTACTTATACCACTGAGACATAATCTGTTTTTCCTTTCCAACAATCCAAATGCTGTGCTCTTTCAAATATAGGCACAAGAGTCACTTTATCCATAAAGCTGTCTCTGACTAACCCTAGGTCACAACTTCCCATCTTTGAAGTACAGAGCACTTTAGCTTCTACCCAGGAAGCTGCTAATTATATTGACTTGTTACTGCTCTGTATTTATGTTATAAATTCACTGTATTATTCAAAACATAGCCATTATGTCTGTTGAGTCTTAGTTTCTGAATCAGTAAAATGGGATTAATTACACCTACTTCAAAGACTTATTGTAAAGAGAGTGCCTAGCACACTTCCTGCTAGGTCTTTTGTTCTTCTGTGTTTGGCCAAAATTCAGAAGAAAATATCTTTATTTTCTTCAAACTAAATATACAAGAGTGGGGGAAAAGTTGATTAAAACTTAATACTATTTCTTTCATAAATTAAATGTGAACAAAACTATGTGAAAACCGTCAAGAGCATTTTCACTTCTAAGCACATTTCTTTCACAGGTAAACCTGAATAGATGTTGAAATATATTGGGTATCCCCTGTCTACATGCCCCTCAAACAGTGTTATTATTACTTTACCTATGGATAATAGTATAATTTAAAGTTTTGGGTTTTGGTGACAATAACATTTTCAGTTTAGTTTTTTGTTATTGTTGTTTATTTATTTTGAGAGAGAGAGAGAGAGAGAAAGCATGGGAGGAGCAGAGGGAGAGCGAGAGAACGCCAAGAATTGTGACACTGCAGAGCCTGATGCAGAGCTCGAAGCATAGACCGTGAGATCATGACCTCAGCCAAAATCAAAAGTCAGAGGGTTAATCAACTGAGCCATCCAGATGCCTCTAGTTTTTAGATAACCAAGTAGTAAAACTGCTTTTTCCTAAGAATACCTAAGGATTTCCCAAGAATGTTATAACTTTCATTATTCAAAAAAATTAATTTGCTCAGACTATAACTCCCTTTTCTCAGTAATTGAGGGATCAAATTTTTCTTTTATGACACAGATAATGTCAAGAGATTCATAAGTAGTTACAATAATTCCCTTCACCATTTTCTTAACTACAAAATTCAGTCAAATTATGTACTAATATCTTCTCAAATAGGTATCTTCTCTTTTCTTCTTAATTTTTTTATTATTTTCAGTATTGCATATAATTCTTACATTTCTTACTGTACCAACAGGTCCAAATGTTAATTAATTAATACTCCAAGTTTGTATTTGAAGAATCAAGACCCTTCAAAATACTGCTCAGAGAGAATTGAACTGCCTACCTTTATAATAAAAGGCCTTAAGTATACATCTCAAACATGTCTCAACATGACCTGTGCTAAATACATGAAAATATTACTTAACAGTTAAATATAGTGATATAATGAATGTAACTACGAGACTTTTTTCTGCAGAGTTAAAACAAAGTGTCAACTCAATAATAAAATCACTCTAAAAGTGAGCACTGAAATGATAAAATTAAGTATTCTTTTGAAACAGCTCACTGATTACTAAAATAAATGCAATCTAATTATAGAACAATATATAGTTATTTGGACTACAAAACTGTGCTTTAAATGGTTATCTAAATATTCCACTTCAAATGTTCAAAAGTTAAGAATACTTGGGTTCTCAAAAGGCTAACATAGAGTTACCATATGACCCAGCAACTCTTTTCCTAAGTATATACCCAAGAGAAATGAAAACATATGTCCACATAAAAACTTGTGTATTAATGTGGAAATAATCCAAGTGACTATCAACTGATAAACAGATAAATAAAATGCAGTAGACTCACACAATGAAATATTATTCAGCAATAAAAAGGAATGAAATATTGATACATGCTACAACATGGAAGAACCTTGAAAACATGCAAAGTGAAAGAAGCCAGTCACAAATGACCACATAATGCATGATTCCATTAATACGAAATGTCTGGAAAAGGTAAATATGTAGAGACAGAATGTAGATTAGTGGTTGCCTTGGGCTGTGGGAAGGTTAGAGGAGAATGAGGAATTACTGTTAACAAGTACTGAGTTTCTTTTTGGGATGATAAAAATGTTTTAGTTGATTGTGATAATGGTTGCACAACTCTGAATACACTAAAAGCTGAACTGTATACTTTAGATAGATGAATTGTATGGTATGTGAATTATATGTCCATAAAGCTGGTTATTAAAAAAAAAAAAGAGACTATTTGGGTCTCATGTTGATAAGATGCTATTTGACATAATGCATTCTCTACTGAAATTTTAAAGTTAGTGTTTTCAATTTCAGTCTCTATATCTAAGACTGAATGTAGAATTGTCCCTAGAATGACCTTTCATGTATCAAATTCTCTCAGGAGCTCACCATTTAGTCAATTTCTCATCTGTGTGTGTGTGTGTGTGTGTGTGCGCGTGCGCGCGCATGTGTATGTGTACATATATATAAACTTGCTAACTCTATATTAACTCAGTTTAGAAACTGAACAGGTTTATCCAACATTATTAAGTTTCTAAGTACTTACCAGACTTGTTGTACAACTTCATTCCAATGGTCATGTGACTAGCTAGATTTTTATAATAGAGGGATTTAATAAAGAAAAATAAGCCTGAGATTCTAAACCACATAAACTTTTCACTCTCTTCTGCTGATCCTGCTTCCTAAATACCTTCTTTCTATTCCTACTATCATTTTAGTACAATCCTAAATCAGTTCTTACTGAAAATACTGTTATAGCCTTCTTTAAGAGATCTGTTTCTCTCTTCCCCAATCCTTCTCTACACAGCCACAGTAATCCTACCAAAAAAATAGTAATCATTTTAATACAAAAACCTGATCCTACTACTCCCTTACTTAAAACTCTTTCAGTATCTCTGAGTCATATGTATGGTAAAATCCCAGGTCCTCTGTTTGGCACAAGAAGCTCTTCTTAATGAGGCTTCGGACTTCCTCTCTGGTCTCACTCTCCTCTCATACACTCAGTGGCCAAACATCTTGCCATTCCCAAATATGCCCACGTCTCCCCTGCATCCATGCCATGTATCTGGTATATGATGTTCACTGTTCCTCACATGTCCTTCCTTTATTCCTGCCAAACTCCTATACATATTCTAGGTCTCATCTCATTAATTACTTAGTCTGGGAAGCCAGTCTGATTCACTGAAGAAGTCACAGGTACCCCTTTCTTGTTGCTCTTATATACTTACTAATTAAATTACTTATAACACTGTACTGTGCAACAATTTTGTTTTGATATCTTGTTTCCTACTAAATGGTGAGATCCTTGTGAAAGCAGGGACTATTGTTTATCATCTTTAAACCCTTATAATCTAGAATATAAGATCTTAATAAAAGGCTTTGAATCAAAGTGCATGATAATCATTAAAATTTATATGTAACTTGGTAATTTGGAAAAGCCAAGCCAAACCAAACAAAAAAACCACTGCACACATATTCTCATTTTACCCTAAGAACAAATCTTGAAGTAGGTAGTTTTGGTATTATTTTAATTTTATAGATGAGGAATTCCGCTTTAATATTTATCACCAATTGTCAGTTTAAAAGAATGAAAAAGAAACTTAAGATATAGAAAAAACCCTCTATTTCTTATAAAAATTTTAACGTAGAAATAACTTTAAAATAAGCCTTCATAAACACACTTGTCAATAACTAAACAAGCTACTTATCAATTTTCAATTTCTGAAGTGGAAAAATGCTAGCCACCATGGCCTACACATTTCCTTTCATCTATCACTCCAAACTCATAGCATTCAAGGTGGTTGGTAATAACGGCAGGTGTGAGAATTCTGTCATCCTCTTGTCATAACAAGGACAGAGCAATCTGAACCAAAGATCTGTACTTTCCAGGAGTCTTCTGCTCTTCCCAAAGAACTCTTATAAGGGCTACTATAAAGTAGATTGTTGAAACCAAGGTTTACATATGCAGTAGGTATACTGAGAGCCAGAAGGGAAAACACGACTGCTATACCTCCAAAAAAGTTTCTATGAGGACATGTGACTACCTGAGTAAGGCCCTCCACCAAGCCAGAAATCCCTTACCAGGTAAGCCCTACAATGATCTATCACTATTTGAGGCTCCACCTCACCCCCGCACAGAGGAAGGCAGCATGGTGAAAGCAGAACTGGACCTAAAAATGGACCCACCATCCCAACTCTCTGCATTCTCAGAGTTGTAATATGCCACATTGGATGCCGGATGTCCACAAGGTTCACCTTCAATATCATGTCTAAGGAATGATTAATAAACAGATTACAACAAACCGATCCTACTTAAAGACTTAGAACAGCTTTCAGAGAGTAATGATGTACATTTCTATTAGCTATTATTAGATGAAGAAAATACCTTGGTAATTCTGAAGTATGGTAATTCATATACCATATGTATGGTATATGTATTATATATATTGTAGTCTTACAAAAAAACTACAGAAAATATTATGAAGAAAATCATCAGGAAGAAAAAATACATTTACAAAGTTGTACTGTATTTATTGAAAAAAAAAATCCATGTGAAAATGGACCCACACACTTCAAACCTGTGTCGTTCAAGGGTCAACTGTATATTTCAAAGATTAACCTATTTTCAGATATATAGTTTACAAGTATTTTCTCCCATTCCATACATTGCTTTTCCACTCTGTTGACTATTTCCTTTGCTGTGCAGAAAATTCATAGCTTGATGTAGTCTCATTTATTTTTGTTTTTGTTGCCTATGCTTTTGATGTCATATCCATGATAATCATTGCTGAAACCAATGTCACGAAGCTTTCCCACTCAGTTTTATTTAGGGAGTTTCACACCTTCACATCTTACATTGAGGTCTTTAATCTATTTTGAGTTGATTTTTGTGTGTAGTATATTTCATGTATGTTGTCCAATTTCATTCTTTTGCATGTCGATATGCAGTTTTTCCATTACCACTTATTGAACAGACTAGTTTTTCCTTACTGTGTATTCTTGGCACTCTTTTCAAACATTACTTGACTATATATGCATAGATTTATTTCTGGGCTCTCTATTTGATTTCATTGGTCTATATGTCTGTCAATCCAGTACTATACTGTTTTGATTACTATGTCTTTATAATATATTTCAAAATCAGGAAGTGCGAAGCCTCCATCTTTGTTTTTCTTTCTACAGATTGATTTAGCTATCTGTGATCTTTTATGGTTCCACACTAATTTTAGAATTGTTTTTTGTATTTCTGTAAAAAGTGCTGTTGAGATTTTGATAGCGATTGTACTGAATCTGTGGACCACTTTGAATACTATGGAAAGTTTAACAATATTGTCTTCTAATCCTCCTCTTTAAATGTTCTGTTTCACTTAGTTTTTGATTGTTTTAAATTCTTTACTTTCTTACCATTTTGACAATGCCACAATAAGAACATTTAAAATATTTTATCTAATTATTTAATTTTCACTAGCTTATTCAAAGTATTTAAGTCTACCACAATTCTGTGTTCACTTAAGTATTGTCTTTTTGGCTTTAACCAAATGGAAACTTTTTTCCCAAAAGCTATCTCTAAGTTTAACCTTTATTGATGACTTTAGAGACTCTATAATCTCGTTCTCAGTTCCTATTTAATTGTGGAAAGACTCTAGACTCAAATCACTACTAAGACAACTTTCCTCAGAGGTTTGAACAAAGGAAAAAAGAAGATTCTGTGAGTTCTCCTGTGTCAATTTTCTCAAAATTGCTGGCTATTTCAAATTCCCTATTCATCAAATAGTCTCACGTACACCCTTTGATAAGAAATTTAAAGGAAACCTTCTGATTGCTCTTCCTTTTATTTCCAGAAATTACTTCTCTAATGTCCTAAACAATATTCTTATTAGGGTGACCAATTATATCTGTTATTACTATTACCATATTGAATACACAAGTTAATTCATTATTGTTTGCAATTAGGGAAGTTTGCAATTAGGTCAAAAAGTTTCCCTATTCCAACACCCCTTCCCATTTCCTCAGTTATATGACCTTATCAAGCAGTGAAATAAGTCTGTCTTTTGGCTTTAGTGGCTCCTCACTGATCTAAAAAAGGTAAACACTGTTCTACTACCTCACACTGAATTCTAGAATTTATACTTTCACAAGTCATCTCAAAAACCAGTCGTCTCTCTCAATACTTAAAGGCATAAAATGTTAATATAACTGAAATAAATATAAAATGACTAAAAAGAATGTACTGGGAGTATTTTCCAGTTAGATATAATTAAGTGGGATTTTACTTTATAATGTGAAAAGGCAACTAAAAAATATCTTAGCCTTGGGCAGAATTACACTGAAGTTACATTACCAGTAGGCTTAATTATTAAAATTCACTTTAAGAGGTGGCTTTTTACACGTATACATTTCTTTTCCTTTTAAGAAAAGCGTATGTTATGTGCTGAAGCCAGTATTCAGTCTAATCTTTTACATACTCTATAGCATAATAAAAGGTTATTTTTAATGTTTATTTATTTTTGAGAGAGAGAGAGCATGAGCAGGGAGGGGTAGAGAGAGGGAGACAGAGAGTCTGAAGTAGGCTCCATGCTGTCAGTGGAAAGCCCGATGTGGGGCTTGAACCCACAAACCGTGAGATCATGACCTGGGCTGAAGTCAGAGGCTCAACCAACTGAGCCACCCAGATGCCCCTCTATATATAGTATGATAGAATAAAAATTAATGCTTGATGCAGTCACTGCAGACAACAGATTCCTCAAAAAGCTAAACATCAAATTACCACATGACCTAGCAATTTCATTCCAAGGTACATATATACCCTGAAAATAACTGAAAGCAGAGTACTGAACAGATATTTGTACATTTAAACATCCATCAAAAGATGAATGGATAAATGTGATATATACATAAATATATACATACATATGTATGTCATATATGTGATAGATAGATAGATAATGGGATATTACTGAGCCCTAAAGAGTAATGAGGTTCTGATACATCATATAACATAGATGAATCTTGGCACATTATACTAAGTGAAAGAAACCTGACACAAAAGGACAGATATTATATGACTTGACTTACAGGAAACATCTAGAATAGACAAATTGATGGGGACAGAAAGTTGATTCGAGATTACCAGGGGTTGGGGAAAGGGGGAAATGGAGAATGAATTAGTGCTTAATGGTTACAGAGTTTCCATTTGGGTAATGAAGAAGTTTTGAAAATAAAGCAGTGACTGTCAGACAACACTGTAACTGTAATTAATGCCAATGAATTGTACGCTTAAAAATGTTTAAAATGGCAACTTTTATGTTATATATTTTTCCACAACTTAAAAAACTTCGTACTACTGAATATTCCAAATCATTGGAGTATACACCCTAAATGGATAAACTGTAAATTGCAGTATGTGAAATATCTCAGGAAATATGTTATAAAATTAATGTTTGAAGTCTTTCTTCAATGCTTGAAGTTCAGGTCCCTTTTCCTTTTTCCAGACTTCCTTGGTCATTTTAGTGACCCTTCTCTTGTCCTCAAATCATATTTCACTTGTTTATATTACTTACTTAGCAATTAATCCTATCCTCTTTTTGGCATCACTGGTGTTTTAAAATTACTGTTATACATTTAAGATTTGATTATGCTTTGTTTATAGAACAAGATTAGATGCTCATATTATCAAATCAAGACCAATATTTCTTATCTGTTTGTACTCTGTTTACCAAACAAGATTAGTAGTAGCTCAAATTGTCAAATTAGGACCCAGTAGTTCTCTGCCATCTTCTAATCTTCAAAAAAATAATACTACATTTGCACAAATATAGAGAGTAAAAATTTCAATAACAAATGTTAAGAGAAAGCAGTCTCAGAAAAATATGATTGGAATACTCATTTGCTGGGCACTCCACAATTAATCAAGGATGTAATAGATTTAGTTCAGTAGTAATTATTTATTTTAATGTTTTATTTATTTTTGAGAGAGAAAGAGAGAGAGAGAGAGACAGAGTAAGAGCGGGAGGGGCAGAGAGAGGGGGAGACACAGAATCTGAAGTAGGCTCCAGGCTCTGAGCTGTCAGCACAGAGCCCAATGCAGGGCTCAAAGCCATGAAACCTGAGATTATGACTGAGGCAGAAGTCAGACGCTGAACTGACTGAGCCACACAGGCGCCCCTAGTTCAGTACAATTATTAAAAATAGGCAATAGGATACTTTCACCAGAAAATTTTCTGACTGACCATTTTTCTTTTTCCCCAAAGACACTATACAAATAAGAAATAAAACAAAATAGGTGAGGAATATACAAACATTTAACATATATGCTAATATTTTTTATGCCTAAGTAGATGTGTTTAGGATATATACTTCTAATCCTGAAAAGAATTAACTAAAACATGAGATTATACAGGTAATTAAGTTACAACAGCCAACCAAAATTTTTGTTTACTGAAAAAGCTCATTTAATGATTACAGCAGTCTTGGAGCACCTGGGTGGCTGAGTCAGTTAAGTGGCTGACTTCAGCTCAGGTCATGATCTCATGGTTTGTGATTTTGAGCCCCATGTCGGGCTCTGCACTGACAGTTTAGAGCCTGGAGCCTGCTTCAGATTCTGTGTCTCCCTCTCTCTTTCCCTCCCCCACTCGTGCTGTCTCTCTCTCTCTCTCTCTCTCTCTCTCTCTCTCTCTGCCTCTCAAAAAATAAATAAATGAGAAAAAAATTAAAAAACAATTATAGCAGTCTTAAATTATACATAAGTATTTTGGGGTATAAAATGAAAAAGAAGGTAGACTTTAGAAAAAGAAATAGGAAGGATAAATATCTTTTTTTTCTTGTTCCTTTGAAAAATAGCATAAAAATTTGAGAAATATATAAAACAGTGCACTTGGAATAAAGTCATATAGTTATAGAACAGAAATATAAAGACTAGGTAAATTTCCTACATATGTCTTTAGTATATGCTTAAAATAACCTGTTAGGCATACAGACAATTTTAATCCACAGTGGAGTTTTTAATTGGTACTTTTAAAAATGTGCAAAATGCTTTTGTTAAAATATTTCTTTTCTACAGAATGTCTGAATAACCTTCTCTTAAGTGTGCTTTTAAAAACATATCATAAATTATATAAATTATATTTTGATCTAAAGGCAAATGTTTAAGCTTTTAAAGTATAGCATCAGTACCTCAAAAGTAAATCTGTTCCAATGAACAAGTATGTTTCTATTCTTTACTGAAGTAGAATGACTTATATTCACTTTTACAGTGAAAATATCCACTGACATCTCAGAGAATATTGCTTTTCCAGTCAGAAACACAGCTATTTATCAAATCACTTCCCCATAAAACAGCCAATAAAGGGAAGGAAACAAAAATAGGTTTCCATCAGATAAAATACATGAGTTAAACTCATTCTATATTAATTAAAAAGTCCTCATGCCCTTAATCTCTGAGGTTTTATAATTTACACATGACTCCAACAAACTTGGATTGTGATTTCAAGGTCACAGCATATTAGAAAGAGGGATAAAGATGATAATGATAGCAGCTGTAATTTTTCTAAGTGTGTATTAAACACTACGCAGGGGGACAGGGCTGAGGGTGGAGGGACCGTCAGTAGTAGGTAGTTGTATGAAAGTCGTGCAGAAATTAAAAAGAAAAACAAAACAAAACCCCCCAAAACAGCATCAACAAATGGCTTTAATTCTATGATGGAGAATCTATAAGCCTTATGTCCCAAGGGTATCCCTATGTTACAATACAGGGTAACAAAAAAAGACAACTCCATGAAACCTTAAACAAATGTTTGAAGTTTAATATATCAGACTTTTTTTAAATGAGCATAGGCAATAGAATCTAAAGATTTAGATTTGAACCCAGACCCATCACTTAATATATCAACGACCTCAGGCAATTAGAATCTCCCTCAGACTCAGTTTCTCCAAGTGTAAAGTGGGATAATATTTATTTTATGGCACTATACTGAGAATTAACATATGTAATAGCACCCAGTACAACTGACTAATATAGTAGCCACTGAAATACTCTGAAAATTTAACTATCCAGAATAAATTGTTCTTTGAAATAAACAATTTTATTGCTTTCCAAAATATTATAACTTTTTAAATTTTTTTAATGTTTATTTATTTTTGGGAGAGAGAGAGAGCATGCGCGCGATAGTGGGGGAGGGGCAGAGAGAAAGGGAGATACAGAATCCAAAGCAGGTTCCAGGCTCTGAGCTGACAGCATAGAGCCTGATGCGGGGCTCGAACTCCTGAACTGGGAGATAGTGACCTGAGCCAAAGTCAGACACTTAACCAAAGTCAGACACTTAACTGACTGAGCCACCCAGGCGTCCCAAACATTATAACTTTTTAGATGTTACTCTGGAGTTTGTAAATACATAAAGTAGAAAATGCCAAGATTCATTTAAGTGTATGAAGAATGCTCTCAAATCTCATCATAAGGCACCTCTTTGACCAGGTAAGTCCAATTCATTCTTTAGCCTCAGTTTAGATAGTATCTCTTCTGGAAAGCCTTCCCACAATCTCTACTTGCATATCTTCCAGACACTTAAAAATCTATCACATCCCAAACCGAAGTCCTGAATGCCCATCTCTATCCCAGACTTGTTCCATTTGAATACCTTCCCCATCTCACAGCCAATGGCAACACCATCCTTCTAAGTTGCTCAGCCAAAAACCTTAGAGACATTTGTCTTCTTTTTCTCATATCCCACACCCAATCCACTGAAAGACCTTTTTGCTTGTACCTTAAAAACATCCAGAATTTGCTACCAACTTCAGTCAGATTATTCTATTAGCCTTCTAACTAGTGGTCAATGCCACTAGTCTCAAAACAGCAACTGGAGTGATCCTTTAAAAATATAAGACAGATTTACTGATAGCCCTGCAATGGCTCCTCAAAGTCGTTGTAGTGGTCTGTAAAGTCCTATATGAAATGACCCTTCTACCCATTACCTACTCTCCTTCCCCCCTCACTCTGCTCTAATCACAATGGTTTCTGTTCGTTACTCTGAACAATTGACATATATTCCTGCCTCAAGCCCTCTACCTGGGAGGCTCTTCCTAAAGATTTCCACATAGCTAACCAATTCCTTGGTTTTTGGTTAAATATCACCTTCTCTGTAAATCCCTCTTCAGCCTCTGCTACCCATCACCACCAAAGCCTTATTCTGCTCTACTTTTTCTATCTTCCATAACACTTGTCACTTTTAAACATGCTATACACTTTATTTATCATGCTTATTGTTTCTATCTACCCCACTATATGTTCCACAAGAACAGAGAGCTTTGAAAGTTTTATTTACTGATATATCCCATGTACCTAGAACAGCACACCAAATGCAAATTAAATATGTGAATAAAGGAATACATTAGAGGGATGCCTGGATGGCTCAGTCAATTAAGCATCCAACTTCAGCTCAGGTCATGATCTCACAGTTTGTCAGTTTGAGACCTGTAGCAAGATCCTCTGTATTCCTTGCTCTCTGCCCCTCCCCCCACTCTCGCACACTCTCTCTCTCTCAAAAATAAACAAATATTAAGAAAAAAAAAGAATACATTAGATACTTCTTGTGTTGCCTGCATCCTGCACTGACTTGTATTATATGTTATCACATTGTACTGTAATATGTAATAGCCTGTTAATTTTCTGCCGCTTCAACTAAACTGTTTCTTGAAACAAAGAATTTTATTTTGTTTTCCATTATTGTTGCTAGTACTTCCTTATAGTGCCTGACACTTAGTAAGTACTCTGCATTATTTAATAAATTGATGGGAAAAAAAAAACTATCTAAATCAACGTGTAAGCACCTTATTATCTCCAAAATATAAACACAATGCTTAAAGGCATGACACCAAAGACTGAGTTCTGGATTCTGGATTCTGTTACTGTTTTTGGTCTGAATCTGGCCCTTACTGGCTAAGGAACACTGTTCAAATTATTTAAATTCCCTACCACTATTTCCTTATCCGTACAAATAGGAGTAATGATGGTATCTAAACCTCAAGTGATTATAATGAATATAAAATACAGGTAATAGTGAAGGAGTTCAGAACATGCAACACTAGCATATTGACTATTCTGAGTTAAAGGCACTTGAAAAACAGTAAATATAAGGAAAGCAGATGACCTTCCTTCTTTTTCTTAAAAGCAAAAACTGAAATTCTTATATGAAAGATGTCCTCCCTATACCAGAAGGAAAGTAGCACTCTTATCATCAAGGACAAAAAGTTGAGACTAAATTAATCCTACACAAACAGACTTTGTTAAAAATAATTATTCTCTCCCTTTGGCCTCTGCACATAGGTTAGTCACTTTTCCACAATTGCCTCTCTTTGTTCAACTTCATATAAAACAAGTAGGTTTTGCCATTTCTTTGGGTCATCATTTCTTATGCAGTCTCCCATGTCACACAAAACTTTTATTAAATACACGTGTATGCTTTTGTCCTGTTGATCTATTTTGAGTCCATTTAATTTTCAGGCCCAGACAAAAAGAACTCTAAAAGAGTAAAGGTAAATGTTTCTATCTCCTACAACAGAATTAGCTCAGTGATTGTTACATATTAAGCAGTCAATAATTGAAATCTATTACTTGTTATTACAAATTAAATAGAGGAACTATTATAAGTCCTATTTCAATAACTTGACTAAGCTAAAATATTCACTAAATATAATCTTTAGAATCTCCTAGAAAGCACCAATAATATATATTAAAAATTATTGAGTTACCTAAAATAATTTTGATAAGCATTTTGGAAAATACATTAATTCAACAAAAGTAGAATTATATTTATATTATCGCAGAATATTTTTAAGTATTTCTAGATGTTAGGTTCTAAACTATATTCAATAATTGCCTTTAATGTTTAATAATTTCATAATGTTTTCTTTTAAATGGCCAGGATACCTACTACTAGAGTTTAAAAATAAAACAACTTGGGGTGCCTGGTTGGCTCAGTCAGTTAAGCAGCTGCCGTCAGCTCAGGTCATGATCTCATGGTTCATGGGTTCGAGTCCTGCATTGGGCTCTGTGCTGACAGTTCGGAGCCTGGAGCCTGCTTCTAATTCCGTGTCTCCCTCTCTCTCTGTCCCTTCCCTGCTCATGCTCTGTCTCTGTCTCTCTCTCTTGAAAATAAATTAACATTAAAAATTTTTTTTTCTAATCAAATATCTTACTATTTAGATAAACTATGCTTATAGGCCTTTAATATATATGCACATTCTTCCTTCTAGTCTGAATAATCTCATTTCCAGATATGAGACTTTTGAGAAAAAGATTTAAGTACATTTGTGACTCTTTACTAAATCACCTCCAAGGTTTTCACTTCTCATTTTAGTCATGTATCCAACAATAAATATAATCTTTTGGTAATGTTATATTAAGAACTGAGCAAAACTAACAATTCAGTCCAAATTAAAAGACCAATTTTATGGTGTTTATTTTAAACCTTATTTTCTCTTATTTTATAATAAAAATGTTTCTATTGTTTTATAATAGAAATAATTTTTCTATTATTTCCCTGCCTACTGTGACTCCTAAATGTTTTCCTACTCTATCTCCAGAGTCAGTTCTCCATTTTATAAAATACTTGTGAAAACTAATTTTCTTTATAGTTTGTACTGACACAAAGAAATAAACAAACATACACATTTTACTAAACACTCATATGGGCAGTAGACAAGAAAACTGAGGTAAGCAGTTTAGATGATTGTCCCAAGAACACAGATGGAGTGACTGCCAGCTTTAGGATTAAAACTAAGAAGCTCATTATTCCCTTCTTATATTCCGAGTACTTAATATAGTTTTTACATCACAAGGGTCTCTTAACTAATCTAAAAACAATAATTTAATAATTAAAACAATTATCAACAATAATTATGACAAATGTAAACAGATTTATGAAATCTAGTAAACAAAAGTAAAATTAATTTATCCAAATATTCCCTGAAAAAACCTGATTTACCACATAAGTTGTTTTTAAATTTTTCCTTAGAGAGCCAAGAAAGTGGCAGTCGAATATAATTTATCATTTCAATGTCTTTTTAAAAAACCAATTTCTTGAGCCAAAATCTACAATGAGTATATGAGACCACACAGAAATACTCTTCATTTAAAAAACAATTCTCCAAACTTAAAACACTAGTTTCAACTCTAATTGTAAACTTAAACTTCAAGATATATTTATAACACATATATCTATGAAAAGACAATGCTAAAAAGTAAAGAAAACACCAAATACTACTGCATTTACAAGAGAAAAAGACATACAGTATAACATTAACAGCTTACTGTGGAGAGTGGGTTTAATCAGGAAGTAGCCATTATCCTTTCGATTCAGAGCAGTGACAGCACTCCAAAACAACAAGCCGTGGTATTTTTCAGTTAAAAGGAATGAAAGAATACCTACTATTGTGTCCTAGCTTTGCTGACCCCAAAGGTCACCACATGTCTTTTAATCAAAAGCTATCATGAAAACATAATCCAAGTAAGCATTTACAATGCTCTATTTGTTGAAACACCTAAAATCTACCTAACACAACCTCTCTCCCTCAGTTACTCACAAAACATGGCTGTCTTATTCAGAGATTAGCAATTATTGTAATGAGATACTGTCGGAGAGGGTCAAATAGTACTTCCTGCAGTTTACACATCTTGATTTCCTGGTAAACAAACTGAAAGGCAGGTGGAGCACTTAGATCACCAGTAAACGTGAATGCTCACGTGACAAAACTAAGCCAGGTAAGGTGGATGTCTCAAGTAATCGCTCTTTTCTTAATTTTATTAACGTCAAAACAGACAATAAAGAGTTCCTTCTTCCTTTTTCTAAGGAGGGTTTATTCCTGACATGCATAGGCACAGTTTATAATAAGGAATGCTTGAAAATGAATCTGTTTAAGTAGGTTTTGAAAATTACTTCTGGCAAGTAAATTGTAAAAGACAAGGCAATGCTAACAAGGTATATTAAAAAAAAAAAACCAGCAACTAAGAATAACTGTTCAAACACCTGCTAAATATAAAGAAAAGTCTTTAAATTTCAACTGCTTCAAGAAAGTAGATAAAAGAAGTTTCTGAGTTATAATTAAATTTTAGTCAAAGCATAAACCTATTTTTATCAGGACAAGCTCCTACAAAAATATTACTTTATAATTTATGTGGCAGTCTTTGAAAAAAAAACTATCTCAATTATCTGAATCAAAAAGTTTACACAACTCGAAGCTATTCCCAGCATCCTTTAAAATTCATATTTCAAAAAGAAAACAAAACTGAAAATATTTATCTGTGAGCATCTCAAAAAAAAATATTGTTAGCTTGAAGACTAAGTTTTCTTGTCCCTAGTTTTTTTCCCCCCAAAACTGCTGTTTTTTTCCCTGCCTGAAATTTCTAGTATAGGTGAACGAGGGTTGGTTTAAATTACCTAAGGGTATAAAACAAACAAACACATACTCTGTCAACGTGATAAACTAATTCACTACTTTAAAAATATTTAGGCGATTTTTTTCTTAATCTACAAAATTGCATTTATCTTAATTCTATTTATACCAAGGCCATGCATGCATCTATTTCCTAACTACTAAGAACATAGACTGCTTTGATTTTAAGGCAAAAAGCTCTTAATGACCCTTTTACAACAATATAATCATATCACGGCATTAAATTATATTATTTAAATCATATTTACTCTATTTGCAAATAAAATTCTAATGTACTGAAATAGAAAACAAAATAAATTAATAACAGAACACCCAAGTATAGAAAATTGTGCCGAGAGTACAGAAACTCAGAATGGGTCTCATTTACAAACAATATGTGTCATTGGAAAGGAGTGTGTATTCAATATTAAACATTAACACAAGTCGCTAATCACCACCTTTACTACAATGACACATGAAATAGACAGCAAATTTTCAGAAAACTATGACTAAGGAGTTAACAAGTCCAGCTGAATTTCTTGGTCAAATGAAATAATTCAAATATTCTACAGTTACCTGAAAAACAAAACAAAGCCCTTACTTATTCCCTTTATAGAAAATTTAATATATAATTCATAATTAAATATGTAGCTTTGACTGTGATTCATATACCAAAACAAAAGTAAAGTTTAAATTTGAAAATTATCAGTTCAGTTATTTCAAAGATCCACGACTATCTTAGCTTTCTATAATAAGTCAAATTTAGAGGACAATGAAATAAAAATATAAAGGTAACGAAGATAAATTTGAAATTTTGTTTCATTCAAGATGGCTTTTACCAACAAGCAGCAAGTTTTGGTATTAAGAATTTACAATTCAGCTGAAAGGGCTGGGGCAAAAACCAGGGTAATATATGTGGTCCTCTGTGAGCTACAAAAAGACCCCTCTGAGCTCACATATGAGAAAAAGGCACCCTTTCCTCCTCTAGGATGTATTTCAGCCTTACTTGTTTCTCTCAAGTCAGGCACTCTTGTGTAGGCACACTTAGCACAATGAGCTATACCTGGTTGCCCTGTACAGGCAAAAAGCTTCAGAAAAGATTCCCCTGCCCCCCTGGCAAGTCTAAGAAACCACACAGGAGATTAGTCATCCATGACTTAAGAAATTTATACAGAAAGAAAAGAGGAGACAGGGGAGGGGACACCAGGGAGAAAGGTTCCTGCTTTTATTTGCTTGTCTTCTGCTGGCAATAAATAAGCTTTTATTGGTTATTTATATCCCATTTTATTCCAAAATAATTTAATGTGACTTACAGAAATATGAGTAGTAGAACAGATGCTTTCAAAATATAAATTAACATGAATAAAGGGAAAAATAAGAGGAAGGAAGATGAAACACAAGGTAAACTTGAAACACAGAAACACCTATCACAGTTGCCTTACACAGTTCTAAGATGTGGGTGGTTCAGCTCTGAGCTTCCTAGCTATGGAAGTAAAGTGGGAAACAAGATCAAATTATAAAATTTTAATTCTCTGTAAGATGTGTTACAAACCAGCACCAAGGCTTTTCCTAGCACTCCGAATTGAGAGAAATTTCTTTTATACGTTTTAATAAAGTAACACTGGACAATTCAAAATTTTTTCCCACAGCATCTTTACAGAAATTAAATAACAAACTTCATATGAAAGTTTCTTTTAACATTTCCTTAGCACAAGCTCAGGTCATAACACAATGAAAAGTTACCCAGAAAATAAGCCATCTTGCTAGGAAAGCTTCTGTAATTTGTCTAATCTGTTTTTTTTTTTTTTTAAACAAACACTAACCATCCCCAAGGATCTCTTGTTAAATTCACAGTCTACTCTCATGTTCCAAATTCATACTTTATTTTCTAAATTCAGGTTCTTTTACTGAATGAGCAAGTAAAAACAGGGCATGCAAGCTCTAACTGTGGTTCCACATCAGACAAGGGAAGACACTGGTAGTTAGGTAAATCTAAATACTTAAAAGGGAACTTCTCTTTTTTTTACTTACAATAGTTCCTCTCTTCTTTGTTAGTGACTTTTCATAATCCTGCTCAATCCAACAGCCTGAGAGCCCAATCTATGATGACTTTTATTGCTCCTTAGTTTGGTATTTCCAACTAGGGTAAAGAAATCTGACTTAGGGTTTCTAGATTCCTAAGTTGTCATTCAGTCTGCACCAGTTTAGATTCATTTTAGAGCATGATTTTTGAGTGCGTTTACAGCATTTGCTTTTAATATTCTTGGTTGGGGGAGGAATGGAAGACAGTAGTGAAATTAGTACAAACAGAATTCCTATCTCTCATTTTATTATACAAGAAAAACAAAGTTGGCAATGGTAGTATCTCAAAATACCACATATCTGGACTGAATACCACTGAAATTTAACAATGTTACAATCTGATTTTCACATGTGGCAAATAAGTAGTAGCAAATCACATCTTCCATTACAGCTGAGTTGGTTGCTTCTCAGTCTCCCCAAGATGCCAAATTTATGTTCTGTTTCCCATTGCTTTTCCACCTCATTATCAGCTTAGACCTTATCACTTTCAGCATTCTCCTCTCTCACAGCCTATTTGGTCCCATGAAACCTTCTTTCTCTACTTGATTTAGCTCTATATTATTCTCGAATTATTTTAGGAATCACCTTTACTAAATTTGGAAATTCCTTATTCTATATTACTCACTGTGAATCATAAGATGCAAACACCTTAAGTACAAATTAACTTACGCATTAATAAACTGCTGTACATATTTATAACAGCTCGTTTGTCCAACATGACCAAGATATTTATTAAGATTGCATCAGGTGAGCCAGAGGCCATTTTTTACTATATAGGTAATTTCTAAATGGTGTACACAGTCAACCCATATTAAATCAAACCTTAGGCTTTTCTACTTTCAAGATGGTCTAAGGAATTTTAGTTGTAAGAACAACTTTTGAGAACACTGCCAAAAATCAAACAGATTTGATAAAATTGTCAGACCTAAAAATGACCAAAATTAAATAACAACTGTGTCTAATATAGTTTGGTCCATATTTGAACTCATATACATAACCCAAAGAGTTAGGCAGCCTACTCCCTTATTAAATGAACTTTTTCAATGTGTAGCCACTAAAATGTGTTATATCTGAATTTCCTCTTTTATGAAAATTCAATCTAAGTATATAGTTAATCTCAATGTTCAATTTTCGCTATTGCAAAAGGTAGCGGTATTTACATTTGGCATAATGTGTACACTTGCTTAACATTTTTCTTGCGATAATAAAAAGCACTTCTAACATTTAAAAATGTTAGAAAGCATATGCTTAAGAAGCTCATGTCAATTAGCAGCTTAAATCAATCAAGATTATATTCTAGTCATTTAAAGAGTTATAGGATAATTAAAATGGTCACAATATTAACCGCCTTATAATTGTTTACCTCAAAGAACAAAAGTAGAAAACATGTCTAAAATAAATCAAAAAGCTTTCAAACCAACTAAACAACAAAAGAAAGAATATAATCCAATTTTCTCTCTTTTCCTAAAAAGCAAACTGGAAAGAAGAAACCAAAGGAAGCTACAAATATATATTTTTTCATTTATTGCCACATAATAGATACACGCAGAGCCAGTGAGAATACAATATTCATTTTGCTGCAGAAGAACAGACATTGCATAACAATGAGATTTGCTAATGAAATCAACCATCAACCTGGAATACATATGTATTAAACCAAGACCTCAGTGTCATTTTCTTTTTGCATCGTTTGTTCTTTCTTTCATTTTCTTCTTGACCTTGTCAGTATTTTTGTCCTTTAGATTTCAGAACTTTGGTAAAGCAAAATCAAGACTATAATATCATAGTGTAATGCTTTTTATTCATCACATTTATTTTTAATGTAAATTCCAATTGTTCTGCTTCTATCAGCACTATTAATGTACCTTACGAAAAAAAAAATCAATGGATGCTACCAGAAGAAACAAAGGAGGTTTATTTCTATACAAAATAGTTGGATCAGATCTGAAAAAAAACTTTTATCAAGACTTGACATAAAATTCCACATAACAATTTTTAGAGCAATATTAGTGCTTGCTTATGTAATAAGAAATTTAAAAAAGAATATATTTTAAAGTCATTTTTGTAATAATATAAATCCTCCAGCAATTTCTACTACTGAGAGTTATTAAGTGAAATAATGTGGGGCTGATAGAATAACTATCAACATGCAAATTAGTCTAATGCTTTTAGATTAAAATCATAATTTTTCTCCCCAAAAATGCTCTGCTGTCCTGGTCTACAAAGTTAATCACCAATTTCCATTAATCAAAAGTAAATAATTCTGACAATTTTCTTAAAAATTTATTATTTTAATTTATGATTTAGTTATTACATATTTCTGTAAAGGCCCAAAAGACTATGAACGTACTTGATATTATATATCTTTTTTAAAAAAGCACTAATGTCCCTCATAATTAATTTTGTTTAGTATAAGCTATTTAACTAAATGACTGTCCTATTGGTTGACTGTTTACACAATTAGGTTTTTCAATTCATGTGTGCTACAAATAAAATGAACAGACTAACCTGCTGTGGTATATAACTGCTACTAATTCATGATAATAACAACTTTTAAAAATAGCAATACTTATACCAATTAAAACAGCCTTAGTCAAACAAAATTAAGTTCTCTGTTTTTATTTTTGTAGTACCTTAATATCTAACCTCAAACAATATCCTTCAATATCTGTTGTAAAAGTAAACTGAATATTCCTTATAATTTAAACTGTCTGAAAGTTGGTACTGATAGAGAGTTCTCCAGACTATTTTAAAAACCATGAAGGATGATTTTAAGCAAAGAAACACATAATCACAAAACAATCATTAATCCACAATCAAAGTATTTCTTTAAAAAACCCAGAAATTTCTATTAAAATGACAAAATATGAAGACGACCATAGGGAAATAGACAGTTGAAACAAATATTTATGGCAATACTGAAAACCTACTTTCACTCAGGCAAAGGGGCAAAGGATACAATCCTAAAATGTAGTGATGGGATTTGGAAGGTCATCTAGCTCCTTGCTACTAAAAGTGTGGTCTGCAGATGACCAACATTCCAGCTGCTTCTTAGAAATGAAGATTCTCAAGCCCCCACCCAAACCTACTGAATCAGAATCTTATGTACCTTAAAAGTGAAGAAGCCATGGTCTAGAAAATTCTTCAGCCTACCTAAGAATTTGTATACCAATTCCAGTGACTTCTGATATTCTAACAACTCCTCAAAAATCCACAGTAAAATGCAGAACATTCAGAGGATGAACAATTTACTTGTCATACTCAAAGTCCATTACCTAGCATTTGCTTAATGACTTGAAGTTTCATACTCATATGGAAACTAATTAGACAATAAATTATATTTAATATAAAAAAATAAGTTTCATACTCCTATTGACTGATTTGACATTTGTGGTAATAAAAGGATAAGGGGGCAAGAATAATATCTTTTATGTAAGATCTTAGAAAATATTAAATAAATGGTAAAACAGCAGTATTTACATATCCTTAGCAATTATTTTAAATTTTTCAACAGAAGAATTATTTCTTAAATAGAATCTTGTGAGGAAGCCCCACAGAGTAAAAAATAAACGAAGGCCTACTCTTTGGGGCCAAGGAGGCACCCAGCAGTAGCCAAGGCATCTCAACAGAACTACCTCATATGTTTCTTCAGATACAGTTTGAAAAACTCTGACTTAAAGAAACTACTTGAGAGCCTAAAAACAAACTAAACAACTGTTATACTGATCACAAATAAAATTTGCTGTTCATCAAAGTAAAATCTTAAAGATCACTATACTATAGAGAAATCTGTTTACTTTATTCTTTGGTGTTTTAAACTAAGAACACTAGATTGAATTACATAATAAAGCATTTTTTTGTTACTCAAATTGATCTTTCCCCAAATTGTTCTAACTGGCGCAGCTAGATTTCACTAATATGAGATCTTTAATTTAATTATTTTAGTTAATAGTATGCCTACCATTATACGAGACATTATGTGAAGTGCTACAAGGGCAACATAGATGAATGGACCAAATATTCTACTGATCACCTTGGAAGGGTTAAGACAAATATATGGGATATAACAAGTGCCATAAAAGCAATGTAACTATGGAAACATAATTAACTGAGGACCTCGGAAAAGGCTTCATGAAAGGTGACATCTGAAGCAGACTTTGAAAAGTGTGTAGGATTTTGAAAGGCAAAGGTGGCTGTGTTGGAGGAACTAGAAAAAATGGCATCATTTAAAAAAAAATTTTTTTTAACGTTTATTCATTTTTGAGAGACAGAGACACAGCATGAGCGGGGAAGGGGCAGAGAGAGAGGGAGACATAGAATCTGAAGCAGGCTCCAGGCTCTGAGCTATCAGCACAGAGCCCGATGCAGGGCTGGAACTCACGAACTGTGAGATCATGACCTGAGCCAAAGTCGGTCACTCAACCGACTGAGCCACCTAGGTGCCCTGAAAAAATGGCATCTTCAGTGGAGAGAAGACATATGCTGAGAAGCAGAAGCTGAAAAGGTCTGGGTATATTTGAAGAACAGCTTGAGGCAGCTTGTACGCTCCCTAACCAGAATCTAAGGTGCCTGGGTGGTTGGGTCAGTTAAGTGCCCAACTCTTGATTTCCACTCAGGTCATGATCTCACGGTTTGTGAACTGAAGCTCTGTGTTGGGTTCTGTGCTGACAGCACAGAGCCTGCTTGGGATTCTCTCTCTCTCCCTCTCTTGCTTGGGATTCTCTCTCTCTCTCCCTCTTTTTCTGTTCCTCTCTTGTCAGTGCACACACACTCTCTCTCAAAATAAATAAAGAAACTTAAAAAAAAAGAATCATGAGTTGTTCATTTTATGACAGTAACACCCATAGAACTCAAGTGTTAATATAACTGTATAGTCCTGTAAGAGCATTAAATACCTGTTTGAATGAATTAATCAATCAATGAATGAATGTAATCTACTATGGCTAGTATATATGGCATATGTAGAAAATAGTGGGAGATATGGCTGAAAAGGTAGTTTATGACCTTATTGGAGACAACCTTGAATACTATATTAAGTACTTAAATTTAATGCTGCAAACAGTGGTAAGCCACCTGCATTAGAAATATTGATCTGGCAGTGTTAAGTAGGATGGATGGGGACAGGAAGAGAGTTCCAATAGGGATACTGAAATGTTCAGTCTGTTGCAATAGTTTAGGCAACAGGTTGTGGGAGTAGAATCAGAAATACAAAGATGAGTATGAAAGACAAGAATAATCAATTTTTTTTTCCATTAGGCAGTCAAAGTAGAGCAAGAAATAAAAAAATTATAGGGTCACCTGGGTGGCTGTTGGTTAAGCGTCCAACTTTGGCTCAGGTCATGATCTCACGCTCGTGAGTTTGACCGCTCGTGAGTTTGAGTCCGAAGTCAGGCTCTGTGCTGGCAGCTCAGAGCCTGAAGCCTGCTTCGGATTCTGTGTCTCCCTCTGTTTCTGCTCCTCCCCTGCTCATGCTCTCTCTCTCTCTCAAAAATAAACACTAAAAAAAATGTTTTTCTAATTTATATTATAGAAGTAAAACCTGTTGGACTTCATAGCAGGTTCTATATAGAGGGAGTGGGAAGGGAAAAAGTAAAGAAATCCCAAAAGTTTGCAAGAATGTAAAACAGGAAATCTCTTACGCACTACTGGTGTAAACTGGTATGACCAGCTAGAAAAAATTAATATGTTATAAAATCAAAGCTGTACATAGTCTATATCACAGTAATTCCACTTCTACATATATAACCCAGAAAACTCACACATGTGCATAAAGGGGCATATACAAAAATGTAATTTGCAGCACTATTTTTATAATGAAATATTGGAAAATGAATAAATTAAAAGATGGTAGAATGTTTATATAATGAAATAGTATAGAGCAATTAAATGACCTAGAGCTACACGTTTTAACATAGATATATATCTTTAATAAGAGAAGATGAATTGTTTTATGAATGATCAATGAAACCAGTCTCTGGAGGACAATGAAAAGGGAAAAAAGTTAAAAAAAAAACAAATCATGAATAAATTCTTAGGTTTAGTGTGGAGGGGAAATAGGTTTTTTGTTTGTTTTTACCAGGACTTATTATTTTACAAATGGAAGTGTGTACCTTTGACCACCTTCACTCATTTTGCCCATCCCCCACCTCTGGCAACCAACAATCTATGCTTTGTATCTATGAGTCCCAATTTTTGTTCCTTTTGTGTGTGTTTTGGGGTTTTCTTTGTTTTTTTTTTTTTTTTGTTTTGTTTTGTATTAGATTCCACATGTAAGTGAGATCACATGGTATTGGTTTTTCTCAGTCTCACTTCACTTAGCACAATGCTCTCAGGGTCCATCCATGTTGTCAAAAATAGCAGGATTGCCTTCTTTTTGTGGTTAATATTCCATTGTATATAATTACCCATTCATCCATTGATGGACACTTAGGTTATTTCCATGTCTTGGGTATTATAAGTAATGCTGCAATGAACATGGGAGTATCAGGCAAACTTTTTTTCTCAGAGGTGGGTGGAAAGGTAGAAGAAGAAAAAAAAACATAGTTTTCTAACCTTTAATTTTTAAATAACTATATATGTATAGAAAGTTGCAAAACTTTACATAACTATAGCACAATATCAAAACCAGTAAACTAACTACAATGTATATGTATAGTTCTGTCATTTTATCCTATGTGTAGATTCATGTAACCAACACTGCAATCAAGATATGGAAGTATCCCATCATCACAAAGATCTCTCTCATGACACTCTTTTACAGTCACACCCAAACCTCTCCTTCAGCATCCCAAATCCTGATAACCACTAATTTGTTCTTGAACTCTATAATTTCATCTTTATATAGGTGGAATCATAGTGAACTTTTCAGTTTGGCTTTTTTCACTCAACCTAATGCCCTTGAGATCTATCCAATTGTTATGTGTATCAATAATTGGAACCTTTTTATTGCTCAGTAGTCCTGCACAAAATGGACATACCATACTGTCTTTAGCCATTCACTTATTTATTTTATTTATTTTTAATTTTTTAATTTATTTTTGAGAGACAGAGAGAGACAGAGTGTGAGCAGGGAGGGCACAGAGAGACAGAAAGACACAGAATCTGAAGAGGCTCCAGGCTCCGAGCCGTCAGCACAGAGCTCGACGCAGGGCTTGAACTCACAAGCTGTGAGATCATGACCTGAGCCAAAGTCGGACGCTTAACCGACTGAGCCACCCAGGGGCCCCTAGCCATTCACCTATTGCAAGACATTTTGGTTGTTTCCAATTTTGGCTATTACAAATAAAGGTGCAATGAACAAATATGTACATTTTGCTGGGATATATGCTCAGGAGTGTGGTGGTGGTTCGGTCATGTAGTAAGGGTATGTTTATCTGTTTCTTTTTTTTTTTTTTTTTTTAAATAAACTGTCAAACTCTTTCCCAGAGTGGTTGTACCATTTTACATTCCCAGCAGCAATGTATAAAAGTTCCATTTTTCTCCACATCCTTGCCAGCATTTGATGTATGTCACTATGTTTTATTTTGGCTGTTCTGATGCATGAGTAGTGATAGCTCATTTGTGCATTTCCCTGATGGCTTGCGATATTGAACGTCTTTTCATGTACTCACCTGATATCTGTACATTCTCTTTGGTCACATGTTTCTTCGTCTCTTTTAGCCATTTTCTAACTGGACTGTTGGCATTTTTACTGTTGAGTTTGAGAGTTTTTATATATCTGAGATATAAGTACTTTGTCAGATTTGTGGTTTTCAAATATTTTCTCCTAGTATGTAGCTTGTGTTTTGGAAAGCAAAAGGTTTTAAGTTTTATAAAGTCCAAATTACTGATCTCCACTGATTTTTTTTTCTTTTATGGATTTTGTGGATTTTGTGTCATGTATAAGAACTCTTCACCAAGTTAGGTCCCGTAGATTTTCCCTTATGTTTTCTTCTAAAAGTTTTATATATTACATTTAATTTTATAATCCAAACAGATTTTAAACTAGAAAAAGGAGAAAATGATCAATCTGTCTATCAGAAGGTTTTCAACTACTTAATAGACTTAATTTCAACATTTATTTGGTATCCTATTACAGCAAAACACTTAAGATACATACAAGGTATAGGATCTAAAGAGTGGATACAACATATATTTTTATTTTATTCTTACAAGTGCTTTGTCAGAATTATACATCAGTGCACCTGACTTAGGAAGAACTTGTACGTGTTCTTGGGGGAAAATTATAGCTGTTCTAAACCTTTAAGAGTGGAAAAATTAGTCTACTCACCAAAAGAAGGCTGTGTCAGGAAGAGGTAATAGCACTGAACAAAGGCAAAAGAACTGTATGTCCACTGCATGCTTCAGGAAGTATACATGGTCTTAAAGTTAGAGAGCACTAAGTATGGGAGATTTAGGCAAATTTTTGGATGTAGGCAGGAGACAGATTATGGAAGATTTCATATGCCATGCAAATTAGATTAAATTTTATTCTGTTTGATGGGAAGCTAGTAAATTATTTTAAGTAGGTGAATAATCTAGTTAGATTTGTGATGTCAATTAAATTGTCACTGAGAGGATGATGAATTTGGACACAGCAAGACTAGAGGCAGAACCACCAGTTGGGAGGCGATAGTGACATCCTAAGTAAGGCATGATGCAAACCTACATAAAGATTTAAGCATCGTAAATAGAAAAGAAAGGATGGATTTGAGAAATATTTAAAGAAAAAAAAAAGAACTATAGTCTTCGTTATAAAAACAGGCAGGGAGAGGTATTGACTTAAGGTAAACAGAGAAGTTATGAAACAGCATTTGTAGAAATGCTTTTATTAACTTTTAGTTAACTCATAGTTAACCTGTAGTATTAGATAACAGAGTATTTACCATGGCGTGAAAACCACTAGTACCATAAGACGATCTTTGAAGGGAGGGTCAAATGAGTTGGAGATTCAAAAAACATAATTTAAAAAAATTATGTTTATTTATTTTTGAGACAGAGAGAGAGAGACAGACAGACAGACAGAGACACAGAGTATGACTGGGGGAGAGGCAGAGAGAGAGGGAAACACAGAATCTGAAGCAGGCTCCAGGCTTTGATCTGTCAGCTAGAGCCTGATGTAGGACTCAAACCCACAAGCCATGAGATCATGACCTGAGCTAAAGTTGGAAGCTTCAGGACTGAGCCACCCAAGCACCCCTTAGATTCACAAAACTTATTAGCACATTAAAAGATGCACAGAAACAGCTTTTAAAATGAATTTTTTAACTTTAACATTAACCCTATGTTTTCCAAACTTATTTGACCATGGAACTGTTTTTCATGCAATGCTCACACCATACAACCAATGCTCTACTGAGACTACTTTGGGCACTGCTGGTTTAGCAACAATGTGGGCTTTGGTTAAGCTTAGAACATAATTTTTTTAAGTCTTCCCTTAAAAAAAGAATTAAATCTCAAATGTAGGTTTAGGTGAAACTTCTATGACTTCATTTATTATTCTCCATTGGCTCACACCACTTCAGTCATGCTGGTTTCCTTATTGTTCTTCAAATATGCCCAACATAGTCTCCCTTAATGTCATTGCATTTACTGCTTTCCTTGGAATAGTCCTCACTTAGATATATGCATGACTTGCTCCCCAAACGTTCTTATGATCCTTGTTAAAATGTCATCTTATTAGACAGGGCTTCACTGACCACCCTGAAAGAAATACTAATTTCACAACCCTTGCACTCATGACCCGTTATTTGCTTCATCTCTCTTCAGTGTTGGTTGTCATCTCACATATTAAATATCAATTTATTAACCATTATCCCTTTTGCTCATAGAATATAAACCCCATGAGTGCAGAGTCTGTTCTGCTCACTGCCTTATCCTCAGCACTTGCATGTACTAAGCACTCAATAATTCACTATTGAATAATTCACTAATCATCATTTAACCTCTCCCATAGGTTATTTACTTCATAACAAAAAAAATAATGGGGGAGCATCTGGCTGCCTCAATTGGTAGAACAGATGTCTTGTGATCTCAGGGTTGTGAATTCAAGCCCTATGTTGGGTGTAGAGATTATTTAAAAATAATAATAATTAAATTAAAATTAAAAATAGATAATGGGTAAAATACCTACCTATCAACATATCCATTAATAGGAATAGTATTAGAAGATGGCGGCCTAGGAGGATGCTGGGCTCACTGCGCATGCTCCTGATCACTTAGCTTCCACCTACACCTGCCTAAATAACCCAGAAAACCGCCAGAAGACTAGCAGAATGGAGTCTCTGGAGCCAAGCACAGACGAGAGGCCCACGGAAGAGGGTAGGAAGGGCGGAGAGTCGGTGCGCACTCCACGGCCTGGCGGGAGGGAGCCGGGGCAGAGGGGCGGCCGCGGGCCAGGCAGAGCCCTGGCTGGCAAAAGCGGAGGGGGCAGATGGAGTGTGTTCCGACAGCAAGCGGGACTTGACATCTGGAAGGTTATAAGCTAACAGCTCTGCTCGGAGAACGGGAGGGCTGGAGGACAACGGGAGGGAGAGTTGTTCAGCCCCGGATGACAGAGCTCAGCTTGGTGGGGAACAAAGGTGCTCGCCAGTGCCATCTCCCTCGCCCATCCCCCAGCCAAAATCCCAAAGGGAACCAGTTCCTGCCAGCGAACTTGCTTGCACTGTGCAAACACCCAAAGCTGTGCTTCTGCAGATCCATCCCTCCGGCGGGTATGACTCCCTCCTGGTGCCGCAGGGCCCCTCCCGAAGTGGATCTCTGAAGGAAAAGCAAGCTGAGCCTGCCCTTCCACCCCTGTGCACCTTGCCGATCCACCCCAGCTAATACGCCAGATCCCCAGCACCACAAGCCTGGCAGTGTGCAAGTAGCTCAGACGGGCCACACCGTACCACACTGAATCCCGCCCCTAGGAGAGGGGAAGAGAAGGCACACACCAGTCTGACTGGCCCCAGCGTTGGGCTGGGGGCAGACATCAGGTCTGACTGCGGCCCCGCCCATCAACGCAAGTTATTCAAGACAGCACGGGGAAAGTGCCCCACAGTCCGCACCACTCCAGGGACTATCCAAAATGACGAAACAGAAGAATTCCCCTCAGAAAAACATCCAGGAAATAACAACACCTAACAAACTGATCAAAAATGATTTAAACAATATAACAGAAAGTGAATTTAGAATAATAGTCATAAAATTAATCGCTGGGCTTGAAAACAGTATAAAGGACAGCAGAGAATCTCTTGCTACAGACATCAAGGGACTAAGGAACAGCCAGGAGGAGCTAAAAAAGGCTATCAACGAGC
Source organism: Herpailurus yagouaroundi (assembly GCF_014898765.1). NCBI lineage: Eukaryota > Metazoa > Chordata > Mammalia > Carnivora > Felidae > Herpailurus > Herpailurus yagouaroundi. The sequence goes on from NW_024412395.1 coordinate 41,374,533, forward strand.
TGCAAAATAAAATGGAGACAACTAGGGCTCGGATTGAAGAGGCAGAGGAGAGAACAGGTGAACTAGAAGATAAAATTATGGAAAAAGAAGAAGTTGAGAAAGAGATAAAAATCCAAGAGTATGAGGGGAAAATTAGAGAACTAAGTGAAGCACTAAAGAAAAATAATATACGCATAATTGGTATTCCAGAGGAGGAAGAGAGAGGTAAAGGTGCTGAAGGTGTACTTGAAGAAATAATAGCTGAGAACTTCCTGGATCTGGGGAAGGAAAAAGGCATTGAAATCCAAGAGGCACAGAGAACTCCCTTCAGACTTAACTTGATCTTCTGCACAACGTATCATAATGAAACTGGCAAAATACAAGGATAAAGAGAAAATTCTGAAAGCAGCTAGAGATAAACATGCTCTAACATATAAAGGGAGACCAATAAGACTCATGACCCATCTCTCTACTGAAACTTGGCAGGCCAGAAAGGAATGGCAGGAGATCTTCAATGTGATGAACAGAAAAAATATGCAGCCGAGAATCCTTTATCCAGCAAGTCTGTCATTTAGAATAGAAGGAGAGATAAAGGTCTTCCCAAACAAACAAAAACTGAAGGAATTCGTCACCACTAAACCAGCCCTACAACAGATCCTAAGGGGGATCCTGTGAGACAAAGTACCAGAAACATCACTACAAGCATGAAACCTACAGACATCACAATGACTCTGAACCCATATCTTTCTATAATAACACTGAATGTAAATGGATTAAATGCGCCAACCAAAAGACATAGGGTATCAGAATGGATAAAAAAACAAGACCCATCTATTTGCTGTCTACAAGAGACTCATTTTAGACCTGAGGACACCTTTAGATTGAGAGTGAGGGGATGGAGAACTATTTATCATGCCACTGGAAGTCAAAAGAAAGCTGGAGTAGCCATACTTATATCAGACAAACTAGACTTTAAATTAAAGGCTGTAACAAGAGATGAAGAAGGGCATTATATAATAATCACAGGGTCTATCCATCAGGAAGAGCTAACAATTATAAATGTCTATGCATCGGATACAGGAGCCCCAAATATATAAAACAATTACTCACAAACATAAGCAACCTTACTGATAAGAATGTGGTAATTGCAGGGGACTTTAACACTCCACTTACAGAAATGGATAGATCATCTAGACACACGGTCAATATAGAAACAAGGGCCCTGAATGATACATTGGATCAGATGGACTTGACAGATATATTTAGAACTCTGCATCCCAAAGCAACAGAATATACTTTCTCCTCGAGTGCACATGGAACATTCTCCAAGATAGATCACATACTGGGTCACAAAACAGCCCTTCATAAGTATACAAGAATTGAAATCATACCATGCATACTTTCAGACCACAATGCTATGAAGCTTGAAATCAACCACAGGAAAAAGTCTGGAAAACCTCCAAAAGCATGGAGGTTAAAGAACACCCTACTAAAGAATGAATGGGTCACCAGGCAATTAGAGAATAAATTTAAAAATATATGGAAACAAATGAAAATGAAAATACAACAATCCAAACGCTTTGGGATGCAGCAAAGGCAGTCCTGAGAGGAAAATACATTGCAATCCAGGCCTATCTCAAGAAACAAGAAAAATCCCAAATACAAAATCCAACAGCACACCTAAAGGAAATAGAAGCAGAACAGCAAAGACAGCCTAAATCCAGCAGAAGAAGAGAAATAATGAAGATCAGAGCAGAAATAAACAATATAGAATCTAAAAAAACTGTAGAGCAGATCAACGAAACTAAGAGTTGGTTTTTTGAAAAAATAAACAAAATTGATAAACCTCTAGCTAGGCTTCTCAAAAAGAAAAGGGAGATGACCCAAATAGATAAAATCATGAATGAAAATGGAATTATAACAACCAATCCCTCAGAGATACAAGCAATTATCAGGGAATACTATGAAAAATTATATGCCAACAAATTGGACAACCTGGAAGAAATGGACCAATTCTTAAACACCCACACGCTTCCAAAACTCAATCAGGAGAAAATAGAAAGCTTGAACAGACCCATAACCAGCGAAGAAATTGAATCGGTCATCAAAAATCTCCCAACAAGGGGCGCCTGGGTGGCGCAGTCGGTTAAGCGTCCGACTTCAGCCAGGTCACGATCTCGCGCTCCGTGAGTTCGAGCCCCGCGTCGGGCTCTGGGCTGATGGCTCGGAGCCTGGAGCCTGCTTCTGATTCTGTGTCTCCCTCTCTCTGCCCCTCCCCCGTTCATGCTCTGTCTCTCTCTGTCCCAAAAATAAATAAATGTTGAAAAAAAAAAATTAAA